>NC_064430.1:27570000-27712500 GCF_023375975.1 Astyanax mexicanus | reverse complement strand
TGAAAGAGGTGAGAAAATGTGAGAACTACAGAAAAGAGTATGAGAGTGAGCAAAAGAGTGAGAGAGAGAGTGAGCGAGCGTGAGAGAGTGAGCGAGAGAGAGAGTGAGCGTGAGAGAGTGAGCAAAAAAGAGTGAGTGAGACCATTATAAAGACCATTATAGTCATCCAGGTCCATAAACAGGACCATTACTGTGTGCGAGTGAAACATGTTTCTTTCTTTCTGTCTCTCTCTTTTTCGCTCTCTCAATTTTTTCAAATTAATTTTTAATTTAAAAAAGCTTTATTAGCATGAATTGCAATGAACAACTTTTGCCAAAGCAATGAAACAAGAAGTTAATATGCAAAAGGTAAAAAAAATAATAAATAAATACATAACAATACATATACAAATATATATATATATTAACATGTCTTACATATAAAAGTAAATATAAATAAATAAATAATAGAAAATGAAAATAAATGAATAAGATATTAATAACAGAGTTCTATGTTGTAATTATTTAAGAAGAGTTGGGATTAGTCTGTTGATTAATCTGATTTCTGTGATGATTATTTGTCTGATAGTGTTATCTCTCTGTCTCTCTCTCTCTCTCTCTCTCTCTCTCTGATACACACACAAACACCTAAATCATCTATGTGGGTTTCAAAAAGCCTGAAGCAACCACACACACACACACACACACACACACACACACTCTCTTGTTTTCAGCTTTATATATTACAGTAGTTCTTTTTAATATTATTTTCTTTACAGTGTACACTAATACACATCCACATAAATCTAATATACTATACATCTGATGTAATCAGCTATGTTTTCAAGCTGCACCCATCACTGACACAGATGTGCAAATGCTCTCACAGCTACAATAATGAACCTACTGGCACCATGCACAATGCCAGGCGTGTGCTAGAGGGGTGTAAATCCCCCCCAGTATTGAGCCGTGAAGCAGTGGAAGAACTGTGTTCTCTAGAATGATAGACCTTCAGCCAATGCATTTAGAATTTGAGTTTGAATTGGAGTAAAAGGAGCTGCTTACACTCAGTAGAAGAGAGAAGACGCTGTGTACAAACAGAGCTCAGTTCTGTATGTAAAGCTTTTCAGTATGCTGGTATATATGGGCTACAATGGCACTAAAGCCACTCATTACTATCAGCATTCAAAGTATAATGGTGCTGGGATATGACTGTAATGGGCTCTCTCACTCAGTCCCTCGCACACACACTGTGAAGCAAAACAGAGAGGACCCCAGCAGGACACCACTCAGAGAGAGAGAGAGAGAGAGAGAGAGAGAGATAGAGAGAGAGAGAGAGAGAGAGAGAGAGAGATAAAGACAGACAGAGAGAGAGTTTTTGACTATGAATTACAAAGTCACTATTAGGGTTTTTCAGCACCCTCGAAAAATTGTTAAATACCTACTATGAGTGTTTCTGTAACTACTGTAAATAAATCAATATTAAGTAGGAATTATTCAGCACCTACTATAGATTGAGCAGGATGTAAATGCTTCCTGATAGCACTAGACAGAGGAACCCTGAATGTTCCAGTAACCCAGGGCGCTATCAGTTAGCAGTTCGTCCCATGTAGCTTGTTTTAACACTGTAAACACACACACTACAGCCCTATATACTCACCTCTGAATGGCGAAAGAGCTAGCGCTGCGGTTAGCGGCTAATGCTAATGCTGCTGCACCCAGCCTTAGTGTTGGAGACACGTCACTGAAAACTCACCCTTATAACGCTATACTTTAGCGGAGTGGCTTTACTGCTCCTTAACATTCATACATAAAGTGCACCGATTACGATATGCGCACTGTCATTTCTTTTGGGAAAATTAATGGATTTTAAGTGCATTTTAATAGGATAATAAATCATTCATTTTTTACTATGAGAGAAAGTAAAATGTGGTCTTCATAAACTTTATTTAGCTATGTTGTACCTAAATATTACTTAATTAAAGATCTGTTTCTATTTTTTTAAGAGTATTCAGGGGTATTGTGGATTTCTGAAATGTATAAATGTGTGTGGCTCTTTTAGAAAAAGTGGCTGATTTGATATTTGGCCATGGGGCACATTGGCTATGTGTGCTTTCTATGATTGCCTCAGACATTTAAACTGTATCTGTATCCTTTTCTCCCTTTTCTGTCTTCTCTCCTCTCTCTCTCTCAGACACACACACACACATACGCACTCTTTTCGCAGCTGGGTAAAGGTCAGCCCATTGCTCAAGTGTCGGAGGAAGCAGCTAGAGCCGACTTAATGATGCCATTAAAGAGAAAAACAATTAGCTGTGTGTAAGCTGATTTACCCCATAATACATGAGAGAAAGAGAGAGAGAGAGAGAGAGAGAGAGAGAGAGAGAGTGAGATAGAGAGAGAGAGAGAGAGAGAGAGAGAGAAAAAGACCAGCTTAAAGATATGTTTTCTGTTAAAACTGATTTTCTGTATATAAGCATGGAGACAGTGATTCCATTCCCTTCCACTCTATTTTTGCACAGTAAAGTCCAGAGGCAAAGCCAGATTCCTTAATTATTTGGTAAACCAACCCCCTTCCCATCAAGTGTCTCAGATCAAGTGTCTCAGACCGCCTTCATTGAGTTTAGAGTGGAGCTTAAATGACCTGAAACAGAGGCAGATTGTCCAGTAAGTGTGCCGTATTTTTTGTACTATGAGGTGCACTTACAATCCTTTAATTTTTCCAGAAATTGTCAGTGTGCCTTATAATTCAGTGCCATTATTTGTGAATTTTACCAGTCAGGTATTAAGGAGCAGTAAAACCACTCCGCTGAAGCACAGCGTTATAGCGGAGTTCCAGTGAAGTTTCTCCAGTACAGAGACTGGAGCAGCGTTAGCATTAACCAACATTCGCATTAGCTTACCATGCTAAGCGCAAGCTCTTTTGCCACTCAGAGATTAGTGTTATCGGCCTGTAGCCTCCTGCTAACCCCGGCTAGCACTGCTGGAGCAGTATTAGCATTTCAATGTTTTGTTTGAACTGCCATGTTTTTTCGGCATTAAGCTTGTTAGCCTGTAAACCAAGAAAAAAAAAAAACATATAATAGCCGCACTGTTATTCAAAGCATGTGAAAAAAATGTGAAAAACGTAACTGCTTATAGCACAGAAATTACAAGGCTGCCTATCAATCACTTAATTCCTAAGTGTAACTTTGCCTTCTTATGAAAAATATTGCAGAATAAAGTATGAAAAATGAGATGAAAAAACATATTGGGATGGGTGGAGCTACACGCCACACTGCAACCAGCCAGCAGAGGCGCTAGACCTGGGATGGCTTTATTTTTATGAGATATTGCACTGAGATAAACTCTACAGAACTCAGAGAGGCAGCTGAAACTCAGCGAATATCTCTGTCCTCATGTGAACTGAAATATAAGCAACAGCTCCAATCCCTCTCCCTGAATACAAAGAGACTCAGCTTAGCTTAGCTAGCCATGCATAAGCAGTGCAGCCAAGCCAGCTGCAGTTACCACACACACACACACACACACACTCACTCAATAACTGACAGTCCACTAAAACATCACACTTACAGCTCAGGATAACTCATGTCAAATTGATATGGATGGGAAAACACGAGGGAAAGAAACAAAGACATTATAGTTGAGTATGGATAAGTGTAGATAAGAATGAGTATACATATCCCATAAAGTATAGGAACAGTATGCCAACTGTGCAGACTGTACATTTATAGTTAGAAGAGTAACCAACATTAAAACCAGAACGCTGTCTATAGATGAAAAATAAGCAACTATGAAGCTGAGAGAAGATTGCACAAACTGTTGGGAATGTCATGAAGAAGAAAGTCATCACTGCAGTACTAAGTAGTTATACAATGTTAAACAGATAAACCAAGGAAAACCACAGAAGTAGATGACCGAAACTTCTCTACAGGATCTACAGCTGTTGCTACATCAGCGACAACCTTTTGCAATCAATGCATCTGAAGAAAAAAAAATGTTTATTACTTTAAGTTTATGCGCTCCAATTCTTTTGCTCATTAGAAAATAGGTCCTATTAACTGAACTGTGTATAAGGACCAGATAAAAATATCTGGAAATAAAATGAGTATGGGGAGTATAGATTTGGAGCGGAAAAAATGATTATGAAGGAGATTAGAAGATAAGAATGGATGGGTACATGAGAGCATAAATGGGTATTTATATAATTTATAGTAAAAACATTTATACAAGTATGAATGGTACAGATAAATATGGATGATACGCATGGATATAGATAAGTATGGATGTGTAAAGATATACAGCTCTGGAAAAAATTAAGAGACCACTTCAGCTTCTGAATCAGTTTCTCAGATTTTGTTATTTACAGGTTTATGTTTGAGTAAAATGAACTTTTTGTTTTATTCTATAAACTTTAGACAACATTTCTCCCAAATTCCAAATAAAAATATTCTCATTTAGAGCATTAATTTGAAGAAAATATGGCAGAAATAACAGAAAAGATGCAGAGCTTTTAGACCTCAAATAATGCAAAGAAAATAAGTTCATTTTTATAAAGTTTTAAGAGTTCAGAAATCAGTATTTGGTGGAATAACCCTTTAAACTTTTTAATCACAGTTTTCATGCATCTTGGCATCATGTTCTCCTCCACCAGTCTTACACACTGCTTTTGGACAACTTTATGCTGCTTTACTCCTGGTGCAAAAATTCATGCAGTTTAACTTTTTGGCATGTGACGGCATGTGAGATTTTCAATATGGTATAATCAAAGAAAAACATTTTTCAAATGGTCTCTTATTTTTTACATAGCTGTATAAGTGCTGTAAAAATAGTTATTGATACATTGATACATTTGATCGGTTAGGACCGATAAGGATGGGTATATATGACTATAAATGTGTATAGTGTAGTTAGGAATTAATGGGTATTTCTGGATATGCATGGATATCATTAGAAAATGCTGGATAGGACATCAGAAGGGATGAATATAAACAGATTCTGAAAGAGCCACACAGAACCGTTTTAGTAGTCTGATCATGACAGCCTACTTTTAGATGCTCATCTTTAATGAAGGACCTTAATTAAAACATCTAACTGCAGCTCACACACTCCTTCACACGGGCTGTAATACACTAGAGGAAGTACAGAGGGCGATACGGCTGCTATTGTTCCACTGAAACTTTCAGAAAAGAAATCGCTTAAATGGAAAAGAGACAAAGAAGGGCGTAAAAGATTAATTAATTAACTGAATAACAGAGTAATTGATTATGGAAATCACCAATTTGCAGCCCTGGAAAACACACACACACACACACACACACACTCTCTCTCTCTCTCTCTTTTTCTTCAGCAGACAGAGCTATCAGCAGAGACCCATCCATGGGTGCAGAAGGGATGATAAAGGGGACAAATGAATAAGTGTGTGTGTGTGTGTAGCATGCATGTGTCTGTAAAGGGTTTGATAAAGTTGACACACAGGGGAGAGAGAGAGAGAGAGAGAGAGAGAGAGAGAGAGACAGAGAGACAGAGAGAGAGAGAGAGAGAGAAAGTAAGAAAAAGAGAGGGAGCGATTGATCACAGGTATGGTAGGCATACCTGCATCTGCATCTGGAAACCTGCATCAGCCATTCTATAAAAAGGCTCTATAAAAGAGGCTAATGTTTGGGTAGTGTACCTCTTGGTGAGAGATCGTTGTCTGCCAGACATGCCTCTACAATGCATTTAAAGCAGGGATGCACGATATATCGTTTGAGCATCGCCATTGCGATGTGCGCATTCGCAATAGTCACATTGCAGGACGTGTGATGTCACTTAAGGCAATTAAAGCAAACACAAGTCATGTTGCATTGTTTTGATTCTGGAAACAAAATGTAGATACACAGCGCTGTCTCTGTGTCTGTGTGAGTGACAGGCTGCTGCTGCCTGAGTATGGCCTCCATCCACATGGTTGGGCATGTGCTTGTAAATGTGGGCACATGTGGAAAGCTGTGCACCTCAGTCCAGCACAGATTTGCAGTGCAGATATTTCCAGTTACAGCAGAATTCACGCTTTTAATTTGATTTTATTCACCTTGTCTGATTAAAGGGCTGATTACTGTTGATTTGCGGTTTTCCTGGGGTTTTGAGTGCTCGGCGCTGTATCAGCTCTTCATCGGTCTAGACACTGGTGATGTCATGAGCCATGCATTGTTTAATAATGCATTATATATAGTCGAAAAAAAAATATTATTTTTTTTTCAATATCGCGCAGCCCTAATATAAAGTGTTTTATCCCGGTTGACAGGTTTAAAAGGGGGTTCATCACTGAACTGAGAGAAGCGGGATGGACGTTTCGACAAACTGCCGCCATTAATGCTGTCCGCTATCCGCTTACAGTGAGGTCATGATTGAGAACTGAGAAACGCTGTATCGTTTTTAGCAATGAATCCAGGTTCTGTTTGGGACCTAATGATGTGTTTAAGTTCGGTAACTAGCTAGAGCTTTATTAGTGCCTTTGATGAGGAGCGACAAATTGCCCAAACTGCTGCAGGATGCCATATGGAACATGTACAGGGGTTGGACAATGAAACTGAAACACCTGGTTTTAGAGCACAATAATGTATTGTGGTGACGGACTGTTCTGGTGGAAACAGGAGAGTTGAGGTGCAGATTGAATTCTGCCGTGATTTGTGCAGCCGTGGTTTTATGTTTTTTGGATTCAATCCGGGTTAGCACCCGAACATCCCTTTCAGACAGCTTCCTCTTACAGCGTCCACAGTTAATCCTGTTGGATGTGGTTGGTCCTTCTTGGTGGTATAAGCTGACATTACCCTGGATACCGTGGCTCTTGATGCATCACAAAGACTTGCTGTCTTGGACACAGATGCGCCAGCAAGACGTGCACCAACAATTTGTCCTCTTTTGAACTCTGGTGTGTCACCCATAATGTTGTGTGTATTGCAATATTTTGATCAAAACTGTGCTCTTACTCTGCTAATTGAACCTTTACACTCTTACAGCTCTTACTGGTGCAACAATGAAGATGAAGATTGACCACCAGGCTGCTCCAATTTAGCTACGAAACCTCCCACACTAAAAGGTGACAGGTGTTTCAGTTTCATTGTCCAACCCCTGTCTCATCTCATCTTGTACACTTTTCTCCAGTGAAACTGCTGAGTTCTAATACTCAGTTCTGACAGTGATAATACAGCAGAACACTTACATTAATGCAGCTGCAGCAATAATGCACATTAATGCAGAAGGTGCATCCAATCATGCCTTTTGCTGTGCATGTGTGTGTGTGCATGTGTGCGTGTGTGTGTGTGTGTCAGAGAGTTGTAGGGCTTTGCTCTGATGCTGACAGTCCTCTGTATTCATTTGCTTAATTACAGAGAACCTGCTGAAGTCCCATATCGATCCCCAGCCTCATCCATCTCTCTACCCCACCTCCACTCTTCACCCACACCCACCTCACCGCACCCCGCCCGCGCTGTGGGGCGCCAGATCCATTTTTATTCCTCCAGCTCTGCCCCTGTAAATGAACCTGCACCAGTCTACTCACACTGAGGCCAAACAGTACTTTATACTCAGAACTAAAGCCAAAACACACACTCAAAAAAACATACCACACACTACAATACTATACTGCACACTATACTAAACTACCACACACTAAAATACTATACTGCAGAATATACTACACTATACTGCATAGTATACTACAATACTGCACAATACAATACACTATACACTAGACTACACTACCACACAATACAATACTATACTGCACACCACACTACACTACCACACACTGCAATACACTATACTACTGCACAATGCAATAACACATATTACAACACAATTCTATACACTATATTACTGCACAGTACAGTAAAATATACTACAATACAATACTGTACACTAAACTACACTACCACACACTACAATACTATACTGCAAACCACACTGCCACACACTGCAATACACTATACTACTACACAATGCAATAACACATATTACAACACAATTCTATACACTATACTACTGCACAGTACAGTAACATATACTACGATACAATACTGTACACTAAACTACACTTCCACACACTACAATACTATACTGCACACCACACTACACTGTCACACACTGCAGTACACTATACAACTTCACAATGCAATAACACATATTACTATACAATACTACACACTATACTGCTGCGCAGTAAAGTAACATATACTACAATACAATACTATACACTATACTACACTACCACTCACTACAATACTATACTATACTGAACACTATCCACTAGCCACAAACTACAATACAACACTGTAAACTCCACTAAAATACAATACTGCATACTATACTACCACATACTACAATATAAAACTGTACACTATACTACTGAAAAGTACAATAACATGTTCTACAATACAATACTGTACACTAAACTTCACTACAATACAATACTGTACACCACACTACAATACAATACTGCATACTATACTACACACACTATACTACTGCACAGTAAAATAACATATACTACGATACAATACTACACACTATACTACTGCACAGTAAAGTAACATATACTACCACACACTACAATACTGTAAACTATACTACACTACCACACACTACAATAAAATGCTGTACACTTTACTACACAACTGCACACTACAATACAATCCTGTACACTATACTGCTGCACAGTATAACATATATTACAATACAACATAATACTATACACTATACTACACTACCACACAACACTGTACACTATATTACACTATGTAATATTTTACACAATATCATACACTACACTAAAATACTACACATTATGCTGAACTACTACACAATACAATCATTACAATCCGATGGAAGACTATACACTATGCTAAAATACTACACTTAAAACTACTGTACACAACACTACAATACTACACTACCACACACTATATACCAATAATACCATATACTATCACACAGTACAATACAGTGCCATAAACTACTATACACTATACTACACTACCACACACTACAGTACAATACTATACACTATAATAGCATAACCGATAGCACTGCAAAATGAAAGATTCCACATTGTATTAAATTGTATTGTATTAAATGTATCATATATGTATAAAACAAAAGACACACACACACACATACATACAAACACACACAAGTAGTTCTCACAGTGGGCTGGTATTAACAGTGCAGCTGCTGATTCAGGCGGTGTTGGGATCGATCTGTAACCTGTGGGCTCAGATAGAGCTGGTCTGAATACCTCACTGCCACTCACACCCCCACACAGTGCTACAGCCATCCCATAATAACCGCACTGCATCACTCAGGGGGTCTTTAAATCAGAGGAACACACAGGGTCTCAAATGATCTCTACTAAACCTGAGAAACGCTTAGAAATACATTCAACAAAAGTATTGGGACACCTGTTCATTTATTCTTTTGTAATTAAGAGTATTAATATATATATATATATATATATATATATATATATTTATATGAAATATTAAAACATTTAAAGGCACACCATCAAAAACATCTATTTTCTGGTCTATTTTTATACACAAGGTGCACCGGATTCTAAGATGCATTTAGTGACACTAGTAAGGATGTCTACATCGAAGTGAGCAAGGGTGTTGCCATGTTTCCCTACTAATGGGGAAGCGGGTGGAAGCGCCTAAATAAACAAAAGTTTATTTAATTTAAAATAATTTTTTAAAAAGTGTTCTCTCATGAAAACTGTTTATTTGGGTGAGAAAAGTGTTTCTGTTTATTTTCAGTAAGATTACATTTCCAAATATTTTGTCTAAGTGTGAGCTTTCAGGGAAGTTTCTCCAGCACTAAGGCTGGGTGCAGCAGCATTAGCATTAGCCGCTAACCCCAGCGCTAGCGGGATGTAAATGCTGCCCAATAGAGCTACAGTGAGAAAAACTGAGTGTTCCGGTAAGCTAGGGTGCTATTAGCTCGTCCAACGTAGCTTGGTTTAACATGGTAAACATGTAGACTACAGTTGTATGTACTCACCTCTGAATGGCGAAAGAGCTAGAGCTGTTAGTGGCTAATGCTAACGCTGCTGCACCTAGCCTTAGTGCTGGAGAAACTTCACTGAAACTCACCCTTATAACTCAAAGTATCAATTTAAAGCTGGACATATAGTGTACAGTGAATAGTATCTTATATTCACTTTGAATTTAAAGTGTAGTTGTGAAGCTGCAGTTTGTTCTGGCACACACACACACACACAACACACACACACTTTTCTGCCAACAGAGCATGGTGTGACCAGACCATCATCACTGACCTTTATCTGAAACGCTCTGGCCGAAGTTTATCAGCATCACACACACACACACACACACACACACACACACACACACACACACACACACACACACACACAACTGAACACCTGTCAGCAGGTGATAAAATAAAAGTTAGGAGCGTGTGAGGAGTGTGTGGGAGTGTAAGTGTGATAATGTGTTTCTGACATTTCTACAGCGGTTTAGTCTACACTGATACACCTCCACCTTTTACATACACTATAAAAAAAATATATATATATATTCGTACAAACGTTTCAGCAAACTGCAAGAAACTGTTGGGTTTAAAAAAAAAACTTCCAACAAAACCTAAAATTTCCTAACAATGCAATAAATTCAATAACTGAATTGAAGCAAAAAAAAATAATATAATATAATACATTATAAAAATAATATAATACATTATAAGCTATGCTTATGATATACATGTTAAAATAGTATATATCTATAGTTAAAAATCTAGTCCCGCAATGAAAGTCTGTCACTTTACTTAGAGCGCACAAAGACCTGTTATAATACATTATAATTGACTATAACTAATATTATATTCAAGACAAGTATAATTCATGAGTGGTTAAAAATATATTTATAGGATTACTGAGGGTGTGTTTATAAGTTGGAAGCTTTTTTAGTCATGATACAAGTCTACAAGCTGGGACTGAGTTTCTTGGTACTGACGTATAATGTTATAAACACAGCTATTAATGCATTATAATCACTGTTCATGATGCATAATAAACATGGCTATGATGAATTATAGAGTTTTATAAATATGTATAGCCATGTTTATAATGCTTTATGAATGCATTATAATGTGTTATAAATATGTTTATAGAGTCTTATAGAGATGACATTCATAGAAAGTGTAACCGTTAGATCTTTACAGTCCTAACACATAACTGCACACACACACTCACACACACACACACACAGATTCCCTCTCCTTCAGCTGATGCGGGACCTGCTCTTGACCTCCCAGCCCCAGTCATCACCTTCACTGCTGATTTGAGACCAGTGGCTGTAAGCTCACAGTTCAGTAATAAAACTAATCTCTGGACCGAGACCTGCTGGACGCCTGCTGCAGATACGTGACCTGGATGGATGAGAGCCAACTACCTGTCCAGCAGCAAACAGAAGCCCTGACTGAACCCAGGCCAGTGCTTCACCTCCAAACACTCTTACAGACAACTGACTTCATATTTATCAGGGTTTATTCTAATGTTATATAGAGTCATAATGTTTAATGTTATATAGAGTTAATTACAGGTAGACACTCTCACTGACCTCTGACTTTATGTTTTTTTTTTGGTTTATTCTAATGTTAATGCAGGTTAATGTAAATAAATTGCGGTGTGAAATTCAGTGTTGAGTATATTCATGTTAATTTTGTTAATTAATGAAATACTGTAAAAATGTAGTCAGCAATTACAGGTGAATAGAAAATAAAAAAAAGTTACTTTATTCATTAAGTCTGTTCAAAATGTGAAACTCATATATTATATAGACGTATTAAACACAGAGTGATCTATTTTAAATGTTAATTTCTTTTATTGTTGAAATGCTTACCGCCAATGAAAACTCAAAAATCAGTGTTTCAGAAAATGCGAATATTATATTTAAAGGACCAATTTGTACTTTTGGCAATGTGGGCAGTGTGCCAAGTCCTGCTGGAAAATGAAATCTGAAATCCACATCTCCATATATGTTGTCAGCAGCAGAGGGAATCATGAAGTTCTGTAAGATTTTGTGAGAATACAAAACTGCACTGACTTTAGACTTGATAATAAAACACAGTGGATCAACACCAGCAGATGACATGTCTCTTTACCCAAACCATCACTGATTGGTGGAAACTTCACACTAGACCTCAAGCAGTTTGGACTGTGTGTCTCTCCACTCTTCCTCCAGACTCTTCTCCCTTGACTTACAAATAAAATGTAAAATTTACTGATGATCAGGTATGGTTTGGAGAGTCAATGGTCAATAACTGTTGTTATATCAAGTCTAAAGTCAGTGCAGTGTTTTCAATCAGTGCTTTCTTTCCCTCACTGTTGAAAAATTAGCCAATAGAAGAAGTGAACTTCAGGGAACATCTCTGGAAGCCCTCATGCAGGCAGCTCAGCAGGCTCTGGAAACTTGGAACACCATTCATCTGTTTAAAAAAAGAAATCACCATTTCTTTCCACTGGCAGGGGGGAGCGGCGGACCCCCGAATCTATTATTCCCAGTTATCTGAAAATAATTCCTGTCCTTTTAGCCCTGCAGTCATTTATCTCTGGAATGGCTCTGTCATGTCTTCTGGACTGCGCTGGAAGATATTAACTGCTCTTCCTCATCTTCACTCTTTCTCTCTCTCTCACACACACACACACACACACACACACACACACACACACACACACACACACACACACACACACACACACACACACACACACACACACACACATACATGGATACACACTCTCAAAAAGAGAGTGCAGACCCCTTTTTATGTGTCTCTCTCGGGTCACGGCCACCTCTGTGCTGGAATAGACACTCCACAGGTCACTCATAAAACAAAACGGATTAGCCTGCTGACATTTAAACACCGAGCCCACCGCCTCCCGGACCCTCCTCACACCACCCTGCTCCGCTTACACAAAGCTGTAAAAGATAAAACGTGAGCTCGGGTCACGCTTTCTTCATTTTCTTAGCGTTCAAAACCTCGCTTCAGGAAAAAGCTGCTACTAGAACACACACTGTACTGCACTGTTTCCAGGACTCCAAGGCCTCGAAATAAACCTTTTTCACACATTATTTGTGGATCTCAGAGGCTCCAACTAACTGCTCAGACAAATTAATGGAACATTAGATCATCACAGTGTTACACAAAGCCAGTTAAACTTTTGGCTTTTCAAAGAGCACCTACTCTCCTAACACCTCTAGCTAACTACCTTCTACTACCAGATCAGGAGAATCTCTCACTATCTTTAATAATAAACTCCTGAAGACAGAGCTCTTCAAAGAGCACTTACTCTCCTAACACCTCTAACTAACTACCTTCTACTACCAGACCAGGAGAATCTCTCACTGTCTTTAATAAACTCCTGAAAAAATAATATCACAATATTCCATGGTATTTTTGTGATAATGATACAAAACACTGAAAAAAAAAAAAAAAAAAAAAAAAAAAAAAAAAAATATATATATATATATATATATATATATATATATATATATATATATATATATATATATATTTTTTTTTTTTTTTTTCAAGAATAAACTACTAGAACAAAATGAAAATTAAATTATATTGCTGCATACATAATGCACACCCCTAAATGATATAAGAATTTTATCAGATTTGAAATAGATGTCAATGATCCAGAAAGTCATGATACTTATAATATGCACTCCAAATATCTACACTATATATATATCCGGGATTAAAGTAAAATAAATGATACTGGACAGATATAATCTGTCTCTAGTAGATATATACAATGGGAAATGAGAACAGTGTATAAAAAGTAGTACCCTGATGTGATAATTATGGATGGGACATATGACACAATATTTCAGGGTATAATATTGTTCACAATATTTATGTTGGCCATATTATCGTGTCTGATACGATATGCCACACCCCTAGCAACTAATTACACACTTTATATAAGTAAAGATTTTTTTTTTTTTTTTTAAGATCTGATGTGAGTTTAGTGTTCCTCTAACTATTTCAGAGCAGTTTATAGACACGATAAACAGACGGGTTTCACTGTCTAAACTCTGTTTTCACGCAGTATATCTCAGCTTCTAAGAAACCCGTTTGGACATCTCCGGTCCTGCGCATTTCCACAGAGCCGCTGGACTGAAAGGAGTGGGACAGATTGGCATTGAAGGCCTCCTTTAAGCCGCTGTCAGTGTGACACGCTCTGCACCGAGAGCCGAGCACCGCGGCCGGCAGCTGCTGTTCAGAGCGAGCAGCCAAGTGTCAGTTTATCAGCACTCACCGGAGGCGTTCTTCAGGTAGCCATTAGAGTCCACTGATGTGTACATGACATACGGGCCGGGCTGATTCACACCGAACGGCTGCGGGAGGAACACACACACACACACACACACACACACACACACACACACACACACAAAACATAAGAGACAGAGGATTAGTTCATCTTTGGACAGAATGTCTGCTGCTGTAGTGTTCTATCGACATGAGTAAAAACAGTTCAATTATTTATTGTACCGAAATTTTATAAATCTCTTTATCTATAAGCATGAAGCTATAAACAAGCAAATTGAAGAACATAACTGTGACTTGCTTGGTTTTTGGCATGATTATTACTAGATGGTTGATATGGTATCTCTGATGAGTAAAAGGGTGTGGCTATGTGGGTGATACAGTATTGAAGATGACTGTATGGCAGCTCTGCACTTCTGGTCATGCCAGACTCTGTTGGGTAGAGCCAGATATCTGTCTTTAATGTGCAGACCTGAGCAGAAGACCAATATATACCTACTACCTGAGTCATTTTAAATTAAATTTATTTTACATGTGAGAGAAAAGATACCCTGTTCACCAGGGTTATAAATATGGGTTGTTTGGTAGGATGGATGGGTTGGTTGGTGGATGACTGGATAGAATAGTGCGGTTGAATGGGTGGGTGAGCTAGTAGCTGGGTAGATGCATGGATGGGGAAATATATGGATGGATAGTTGGATGGTTGGATAGATGGGTGGGTAGAAGGATAGATGGGTGGGTAAAATGAAAAGATAGGTGGAAGGATAGATGGGAGGAAGGATAGATGGGTGTATGGCTGGTTAGATGGATGGATGGGTGAATAGATAGGTAGGTAGTTAGATTGATGCATGGATGGATGAATGGGTAGTTGGATGGAATGGATGGCTGAGTGAATTGATAGATAGCTGAAACTGTGGGTGAATGGGGGACTGGGACTGAGTTTCCAAACTTTTACTATGCAGTCTAATCAGGTCATCAGGGGGTTGTGGATCACTTGGTTGAACGAATAAACAGACTGTTGGTTGGATGAGTGGATAGAATGGTAGGGTGAATGGGTGGGTGAGCTAATGGCTGGGTAGATGCATGGATGTGTGATGTGTGGGTGAACTGATTGAATAGTGAATGGGTGGGTGTGTGGATGGATGGGTGGATGGATGGGCAGATGCATGGGTAGATGCATGGCTGGGTGAACTGATTGAATGGTGAAAGGGAGGGTGGATGGATAATGGATGAATGGGTGGTGAGTAGGTGCCTATATACTCTTAATAATGTATCATACATTTACGATAAATGGATCAATAGAAGTTCTCCAAAAAAGCGGAAATAAAATCATGCTTGGTCTTGCTGGTCAAGCAGTTTGGTGATGCTGGTCTACTAGCCATGGCAGTCGAGCCGCTTTGTCAGGGTCTTGCAGGTCATGCTGGTAATGATAGTTGACCTTGGATTGGTGAATGGGTGTGTGGAAGGGAGGATAGATGGATGGATGGATGGGTAGTTGGAGGGATGGATGGCTGAGTGGATTGATAGGTGGGTGGCTGGATGAATGGATGGATGGATGGGTGGGTGGGTACGTGAAAGGATGTATGGCTAAGTGGACTGATGGGTGGATGAATAGATAGATGAGTGGACGGATGGGTAGGTAGTTGGGTTAATGAATAGATGGGTGGTTAGTTGGAAGGATGGATGGCTGAGTGGATAGATGGGTGGATGAATGGGTAGTTAGTTGGGTTAATGAATGGATGGGTGGTTAATTGGAAGGATGGATGGCTGAGTGGATGATTGGATAGATGGGTGGATAGATGGCTGAGTGGATTGATGGATTGATGCATAAATGGCTGAATGTGTGGGTGAAAAAGAAGAATGGGAAATGTTAGTTTTCTAACTTTTCACAGGTCTAATTATGAGACTCCAGCTTCAGCTCATATTCGGCCAGATTGTGCAGCTATTTCAGTCGGCTGGGTAAAGCATTTCTGATCCTGGAGATAATGGAGATCCAGCACCAGATGCCGACCCAAAACTGGGTTCGAGCAGAAAGTTTGGACCACAAGGACAACTTCAGCCTGAGTAATGTGTGTCACCCATACAGATTTTAAGGCAGTAAATATGACTGTATCGCTAGCATATTGATGGGTGGTTGATATGGTATCTCTGGACAGTGCTACAGTGTTTCTATTTGGTTGCTATAATACTGGAGGTGATGTACAGTTGTGGTCAAAAGTTTACATACACTTGTAAAAAAACATAATGTTATGGCTGTCTTGAGTTTTCAATAAGTTCTACAACTCTTATTTTTCTGTGATAGAGTGATCGGAACACATACATGTTTGTCACAAAAAACAGTCATAAAATTTGGTTCTTTCATAAATTTATTATGGGTCTGCTGAAAATGTCACCAAATCTGCTGGGTCAAAAATATACATACAGCAACATTAGTATTTGGTTACATGTCCCTTGGCCATTTTCACGGCAACTAGGCGCTTTTGGTAGCCATCCACAAGCTCCTGGCAAGCTTCAGGTCGAATGTTGGACCACTCTTCTTGACAGAATTGGTGCAGTTCAGCTAAATGTGATGGTTTTCTTGCATGAACCCGTTTCTTTAGCACTGTCCACATGTTCTCAATGGGGTTTAAGTCAGGACTTTGGGAAGGCCATTCTAAAACCTTAATTCTAGCCTGGTTTAGCCATTCCTTTACCACTTTTGATGTGTGTTTTGGGTCATTGTCTTGTTGGAACACCCAACTGCGCCCAAGACCCAACCTTCGGGCTGATGGTTTTAGGTTTTCCTGCAGAATTTGGAGGTAATCCTCCTTCTTCATTATCCCATTTACTTTCTGCAAAGAACCAGTTCCACTGGCAGCAAAACATCCCCAGAGCATAATACTACCACCACCATGCTTGACAGTAGGCATGGTGTTCCTGGGATTAAAGGCCTCACCTTTTCTCCTCCAAACATATTGCTGGGTGTTGTGGCCAAACAGCTCAATTTTTGTTTCGTCTGACCAGAGAACTTTCCTCCAGAAGGTTTTATCTTTGTCCATGTGATCAGCAGCAAACTTCAGCCGAGTCTTAAGGTGCCTTTTCTGGAGCAAGGGCTTCTTTCTTGCACGGCAGCCTCTCAGTCCATGGCGATGTAAAACACGCTTGACTGTGGAGACTGACACCTGTGTTCCATCAGCTTCCAAATCCTTGCAGACCTGCTTCTTGGTGATTCTTGGTTGACTCTTGACCATCCTGACCAATCTCCTCTCGGCAGCATGTGATAGCTTGCGTTTTCTTCCTGATCGTGGCAGTGACACAACTGTTCCATGCACTTTATACTTGCGTATAATTGTCTGCACAGTTGCTCTTGGGACCTGTAGCTGCTTTGAAATGGCTCCAAGTGACTTCCCTGATTTGTTCAAGTCAATAATTCGCTTTTTCAGATCCACACTGAGTTCCTTTGACTTTCCCATTGTAGCTTTTGTAGCTGAGTCTAATCACTGGGTCAAATGAGCCCTATTTAAATGGGCTCATGATAAGTCAACAGCTGTAGTCAATCAGAATCACTTACAAGAAGTGAAGAGGCCATGACATGAAGCTAATTTGATTGACACAACTCGCTACATCACCAAAATTGACAAATTTTGTTGCTGTATGTATATTTTTGACCCAGCAGATTTGGTGACATTTTCAGCAGACCCATAATAAATTTATGAAAGAACCAAATTTTATGACTGTTTTTTGTGACAAACATGTATGTGTTCCGATCACTCTATCACAGAAAAATAAGAGTTGTAGAACTTATTGAAAACTCAAGACAGCCATAACATTATGTTTTTTTACAAGTGTATGTAAACTTTTGACCACAACTGTACATGCTCATCATGGTCTCTCTGATAGATACTATGAAACAACCAAGTGTCTGGTCTGGTGTTTCAGGTGAATACTCAATGATTACCACTAGGTGGTTGTTATGGTATCTCCGCAGTTATGGTATCAATGCTAGGAGGTTGATATCTGGTTGCTCTTATATTGGACTTTTCACATTCAGTAGGCATCGTTGTATCCCTGATGGTTGCTATGCAGTTGCTTAGTGTTTGCTTGTGATTGCTAGGTTGGTTCGAGGTGGTTATTATGGTACCTATGATAGATGCTATGCCGGTTTTTCATGGTTGCTCTGGCATTTCAGGTTGCTGCTAGGTGGTTTAATGTTTCTGATTATTCTAGATTTTGCAATTTTACTGCATGTCAAAGTTAGTTGAATAAGATAGTGAGAGGTGGTTATTATGGTATCTGTGATTATTGCTTTGTAGTCTCTAAGTGGTTTCTATGGTATTTCAACATACACTATGATACGGTTATTATGGTATCTGGTCAATTCTAGAGTTTGCCATTATACTGTTTGTCAAAGTTAGGTAACTATGTCAGGGATAGGTGGTTATTATGGTATCTTTGAGCAAGTGGTTGCTCTGGTACTTGTTTTGTGGTCTTAAGTGGTTGCTAGGCCATATGCTATGTCTGTGGTTGAAAGGATATTTATTGGTGGTCTCTACAGGATGCTCAATGTTTGGTATGTTGTTTCAGGTGGTTGCACTGGAACAGCTAGGTGGATGCTGTGGTGTAAACATGGTACTTGTATATTGGAGACATAAACACTTTAAAGCATTCTAAGCAAAAGCAGTTTACTTCTAAGGGAACAAATGTGAAAAAATCTCAGCCAGGTCCTACATTTACCATCCCTCGCTCTCCAGACGCGCACTCTAATGCAAGCTAACGCTAATGGAAGGCACATTTTGTGAAAGTAGGCATGCATTTTTTAAAGGGCGAGCAGAAATGTGTGTATTTGTGTGTGTGAAAGAGTATGGGAGTAAGTGCATGGTTGTGTATGCTTCTAATCTAAGAGATTAGAACACAGCTTAGCGTGATTTATATGAGGCGCAGCACTAAAGCGAGGTACATATGCTGATTTAACATACAGAGCCATGAAAAAGTATATGACCTCTTAAAGATTTCTTCTTTAAATCACATTTGCATTTTTTCAGATTACCAAAAAACTTAATAATATCAAAAAAGATAACCTGGGTAAACATAAAAATCACTTTTTAAATGATGATTTAATTAAATAACCCTTTCAGACCTTAACTATGTTTTCTGTCTGTAATGCATACACCAGAAGAATCTAATGTTCTGATATTTAATCTATAGAAAAAAATAATCTAAGTAACTTAAATATTTGATTGCTTTTTTAAGGTCTATTGCACTGGATGACTTTTTTTAACCTTTTTTTTCCACAAACCATCCATCAAAGGGTAAAAATAATCATGAGAAAATGTGTTTTTAAATATTTAAATTAATAAAAAATAGTGCCTTTACTTTGGCTTTAGTGTTGCCATGCCCTAATGTCTGTGCAGTGGGTGGGGCTAAGCTGTGGTTTTATTGGCTTGTAAACTTTTCATTGGCTACAGGTCTCATTTTGTCTATTGAAATGGACACAGGGTCTAAAAGAGTTAAGTCACTTTGGGACTCCAGCGAACAACAGTGAGAGTTATTACTTACAAACGGAGAAACCATGGAAAACTGGTGAACCTTCCCAGGAGTGACCGGCCTACCAAGATTACCACACAAGGGCATGGACAACTCATCCAAGAGGTGGTAAAATAATTCAGAACAACATATAAAGAGCTGCAGGATACACTTGCCTCAGTTAAGGTTGGTGCACTTTATTTAATAATGAAATCAATTTGTCAATTTGGCAAGCTAACATTTCTGAGGGTTATAAAAGCCCCCAATATTACGCTGTGGAAGAACTGTGTTCTCTGGAATGTTGGAGCTCCATCCAATATACATTTAGATGGGATGGGTTGGGGAGTTTGGGATGAGGCAGAGTGGTGACCATCCAACACCCTGACCCCAGTAATGCTCTTGTCAGTGCCGAATGCAATCAAATTCTTCTCTGGACAGTAGAGACCGTTAATCCAACAAAAGCAGGATAAACTCAGACAGAGAGACGGAGGGTTATGGTGTATTAAAGAGACAAAGCGGCCGACAAAGAGACGAGTCAATGTGACACACACACACACACACCCTCACACACTCCCAAAATGATATTACCGCCAAATACAGACAGACAGGATGATATTAAGACTGACGGACGAGAAGGGAAAGACACTTACCTTCACTTTATTAGGACAATCATTGGAGCACAGCCCACTGAGCACTGTGAGAGAGAAAGAGAGAGAGAGAGAGAATCACTTAATAATAATAGTCAAAATAATGATGTTGAGGTTTTGTAAAGAGTACAAAAAAAGTTTAAAAGGTACCACAATATTAATATAAATGGTAATATATTACATTGCCCTGTATTATAGGGAAATTAACTTTAAGACTTTTCAAAAATCAGACATAGACAAAATTAAGACCAAGTTCGCAAAAACAAAAATAGCAAAAAGCAAAAAAAGTTGATTTTATTGGATCCCCAGGACCCAATCCATCATTCATATGTTTTCAAAGACTAAAAGTAAAGCCACTTTTGCAGTTTTGGCTCCTGTAACAAAAAATGGAACTGCTTTTACATTGGACACAGGGCTGAAATTGGGTAAGAGTGTGGTAGAGCAATATAAGAGTGAGGTAAAGTGAGGTAGAGAGTGGCAAAGTGAGGTAGAGCGACGCAGACTGAGGTAGAGCAATATAGAGTGTGGTAGGATGAAGTAGAGTGTGTTAGAGTGATGAAGACTGAGGTAGATAAATATAGAGTGTGGTAGGGCAATATGTGTGAGGGAGAGTGAGGTAGAAAAGGATAGAGCAAATCAGAGGGGTAGGTATAGAGTATGCTAGAGCAATATAGAGTGAATTAAAGTGAGGTAGAGTGACACAGATTGAGGTAGAGCAATATAAAGTGTGGTAGGATGAAGTAGTTTGTGTTAGAGTGATGAAGACTGAGGTAGATAAATATAGAGTGTGGTAGAGCAATATAAGAGTGAGGTAAGGTGAGGTAGAGTGTGGCAAAGTGAGGTAGAGTGACGCAGACTGAGGTAGAGCAATTTAGAGTGTGGTAGAGCAAGGTAGAATAAGGTAGAGTAAAGTAGAGAGAAGTAGAGCAAGATAAAATGAAGTAGAGTGAGATAGAGTGTGAGGGAGAGTGAGGTAGGAAAAGATAGAGCAAATCAGAATGAAGCAGAGGGGTAGGTATAGAGTACGCTAGAGCAATATAGAGTGAGCTAAAGTGAGTAGAGTGTGGTAGAGTGATGAAGACTAAGGTAGATAAATATAGAGTGTGGTAGAGCAATATAAGAGTGAGGTAAAGTGAGGTAGAGTGACGCAGACTATAGGTATAGGCAGAGCAATACAGAGTGTGGTAGAGCAAGGTAGAATAAGGTAGAGTAAAGTAGAGAGAAGTAGAGCAAGATAAAATTAAGTAGAGCGAGATAAAATTAAGTAGAGCGAGATAAAATGAAGTAGAGTGAGATAGAGTGTGAGGGAGAGTGAGGTAGGAAAAGATAGAGCAAATCAGAGTGAAGCAGAGGGGTAGGTATAGAGCAATACAGAGTGTGGTAGAATGAAGTAGAGTGTGTTAGAGTGTGGTAGAGTGATGAAGACTGAGGTAGATAAATATAGAGTGTAGTAGAGCAATATAAGACTGAGGTAGAGTGTGGTAGAGTGAAGTAGAGTGAAGTAGAGTGAAGTAGACTGACGCAGATTAAGGTAGAGCAATACAGAGTGTGGTAGAATGAGGTAGAGTGTGGTAGAGTGGAAGTAATATCGTATGTTACAGAGTGAATCTCGAGTGTATAATGAAACATCTGTAAAAGAGCAGTTATAAAGTGGGCAGTGTGCTGCTGCTGTGGCTGCATGACGCTCATATTTTACCATGCATTACTGTAAAAAAAAAAAAAAAAAAAAAAGGTACCAAAAACAAACACACAGTTATAGAAAATCTAACGGCTAAAGAGAAGTGCCATTAAAGCTACATTAGTGTGCTGAGGAACGCTCTGGCGAGTGTATTATAGAGATAATAGGAGCAGAATGGAGGAAACATATACTCAATTAAGCTCTTTATTACTCTCTCAGAGCGCCGCGCAGCATGCCACTGCATGGAACAGCGTGGTACAGTGTGAGCGCTGCTCTAATGACCGGCTTTATTAAACTTCCACACTCACATCCGTTAGATCCTCTCAGGAGAAAGTGTTCAGAACTTTCCAGAAGAAAGAAAAATACAGAAAAATCCAGATCCTATAATTATATAGTTATTAATGTATATCTTAAAGTTGAGACTCCAGCAACCCCATAATACCTCGACCAACCTAGAAACCGTAATGCAACAAGGTGAAATGCAAAAGCAACCGCACAGGAGTACAGCAAACACTTGAAATGGCATAGCAACTGCCTAGCAACCCCATGGCAACCACCAAGCAACCCCAATGCAACAACATAAAACACCAGCGCAACCCTGCAGGAGTGCAGCACACACTTAAAATAGCCTAGCAACTGCCTAGTAACCCCATACCAACCATTCAGGAGTACAGCAAACACTCAAAACGGCATAACAACTGTAATACAACAACATGAAACACCAGAGCAACCTTATCGGAGTACAGAAAACACTTAAAAATGGCATAGCAACTGACTAGCAACCTCATAGCAACCACCAAGCAACCCTAATGCAACATGAAACACCAAAGCAACCACACAGGAGTACAGTAAACACTTAAAATGGTATAGCAACTGCCTAGCAACTGTAATACAACAGCATGAAACACCAGAGCAACCGTACAGGAGTACAGCAAACACTTGAAATGGCATAGCAACTGCCTAGAAACCCCATTGCAACACACAGGAGCACAGCAAACACTGGAAATGGCATAGCAACTGCCTAGCAGACCCATAGCAACCACTAGGCAGCCCTAATGCAACAACATGAAACACTAGAGCAACCAAACAGGACTACAGAAAACACTTAAAATAGCATAGCAACTGCATAGCAACTGTAATACAACAGCATGAAACACCAGAGCAACCTTACAGGAGTACAGCAAACACCTGAAATGGCATAGCAACTGCCTAGCAACCCCATACCAATCACCAATCAACCCTAATGCAACAACATGAAACACCAGAGCAACCACACAGGACTGCAGCAAACACTTAAAATGGCATAGCAACTGCCTAGTAACCCCATTGCAACCACACAGGAGCACAGAAAACACTTAAAATGGCATAGCAACTGCCTAGTAACCCCATTGAAACCACACAGGAGCACAGCAAACACTGGAAATGGCATAGCAACTGCCTAGCAGACCCATAGCAACCACTAGGCAGCCCTAATGCAACAACATGAAACACCAGAGCAACCAAACAGGACTACAGAAAACACTTAAAATGGCATAGCAACTGCCTAGCAACCATAATACAACAACATTAACAACCAGAACAAACATACAGGACTACAGCAAACACTTGAAATGGCATAGCAAGTGCATAGCAACCCCGTAGCAACCACCAAGCAACCCTAACCCAGCAACATAAAACACCAGAGCAACCAAACATAAGTACAGCAAACACCTGAAATGGCATAGCAACTGCCTAGCAACCCCATAACAATCCCCAAGCAACCATAATGCAACAGCATTAAACACCAGACCAACCACACAGGAGTACAGCAAGGAACTGCCTAGGAACCATATTGCAACAACATGGAAACCATGGGCAGCTACATAAATGTGTAGCAACAACCTGCAATGGCATACAATATACCAACTGCCTGACAACCCCATAGCAACCATCCCACAACCCTATAGCAACCACTAGGCTTACAACTTACCACAATAGCAAGGTAACAGCATAGCAACAACTTACAAACCTACAGCAACTACCTAGCAAACCTGCTGTTATTAATGGGACATCATAGCACCTGAAACACCATAGCCGCCACCTAGCAACCACGGCCACCTAGCAACTGAAGTGATGTAATCTAAAAGATTAAAGCAACTAATGATGATAAAATCAAAGAACAAAGAGAAGTCTTAATAGGTTTGTGAAAAAAAAAAACTATACAAAACAACAACAATAACTCTGTCTCAAGCTTTGATATTGTTTCCCACAATTACATTTCCGAAAAAAAAAAAAAAAAAAAAAAAAAAATATATATATATATATATATATATATATATATAAATATATATATATATATATTTTTTTTATTATTATTATTATTTTTTTTTTTTGAAAGTCTAAAAATGGCAGACCATAAAATAAAGAGATGTGGACAAACATATTTATATATTCACTAATCTGATTAAAAAAAAAAATCTGTTTTTAATACTGAACTTATCTAGACGAGAGCTAAGCAACAGCAAGCACACGGAACATCATGAACACCGTATGCACCATCTGAAACACCATATTAACCAACTACATAGGATACCAAAAGAACCACCACATAGAAGCATGGCAACCACCTGCAATGGCATAGCAACAGCCAAGCAAATCAACAGCAATCACCAAGCAACAGCATTGTAATCACACAGAATACCAGAGCAACCACAAGAGTCAAACAATAGAAATTTACAACCACTTACAACATCATAGCAATTGCCCCAAATGCATCCCCATGGCAACCACCTAGCAACCGTACTGCAGCCATTAGGAGTACTAAAGTAATGACACAATAAACACCCGTCAACCCCATAGCAACCACATGACATCAAACACAATGATGATATAGCCGCATAGCAACAGCTTGCAATGACATACAGTAGAAACCCCAGTTTGCTGATTTTTATTATTTTAGATATTGTAATAATGAACAATGCAGACCCCAGAAAACACAAAGCATCATTTCCAGCTTTTCCTGGTATAAGAGACGGAGAGGATGGACAGGAAGTTGAGAGAGAGAAAAAGAGCTAAAGAGAGTGATAGAGAGATAGAGAGATAGAGCGTTCTCCCTGCTGTCCTTCACGGATGAGCGAAGATTCGCTTTAATAGAAAATCCTCCAGCTCTCGATTCGCTGCTCCAGCTCCGGAGTTGCATCATGGCTTTGTAGTGTTGTTTTATTTTCTTTATGAACGGCGAATCAGAGGAAATGAAACACACACACCAGCGTTTCAGCAGGGCATCAGTACGACCCCCTGCTGCGAATGGATGAGTGTGTACATATGATTACACACCCTCTGTAAGAAGTAGAAGCACCAATAGTAGAGATTAAAGTTAGTTCTGTACAATAATAAACAACAGAAGCAGTGTCTATACAGAACGAGCTTTAATCCTACAGCACTCACTAAAAACACACACACCAGCTCCAGCACGGATCTGCAGCAGAAACATATATTTCATATATTTCAATACCAGCTGAACCCTGCAGCTGATGTTCAGTCATACTGATGATGCAGCTCAGTCTTCAGTTACCCACAATCCTCTGCACAGGTAAGAGAGAATAGGAAAATGCAAGGAGAGAAGAAGACTGGGAGATGAAGGAACACAACGTAGTGAATAAAGAAGGAAAAGACAGGAAGGAATAAAGAAAGAAGAATAGAGAACAAGGTAAAGTAAGATAAGAAAAAGAAAGAAGGAAAGAAAGACAATGAAGGAAATAAATAAATTAAGAAATTAAGAAAAAAGAAAGAAAACAAGAATAAAAAAATCTAAGAAAGAAATACAAAAAAGATAGAAAGACATAAAAGAACATGAAAAAAGAATGAATGAAAGAATGACAAAGGAAAAAAGACAGACAGAAGGAAGAAAATAAAAAAGAGCAAAAAAGAATGAAAGAAACACAAAGAAGGTAAGAAAGAGACAGAAAGAAAGAAATAAAGAAAGAACAAGAAAAAAGAATAAAAGAAAGACAAAGAAGGTAAGAAAGAGACAGAAAGAAAGAAAGAAAGAAAGAAAGAACAAGAAATAAAGGAAAACACAAGAAGGTAAGAATGAGAGACAGACAGACAGACAGAAAGAACAAGAAAAAAGAAAGCAAGAAAGACAAAGAAGGTAAGAAAGAGAAAGAAAGAAAGAAAAAAGAAAGAAAGAAATAACAAAAAAGAATGAAAGAAACACAAAGAAGGCAAGAAAGAGACAGACAGACAGACAGACAGACAGAAATAAATAAAGAAAGAACAAGAAAAAAGAATGAAAAACACAAAGAAGGTAGTAAGACAGACAGACAGAAAGAAAGAACAAGAAAAAAAGAATGAAAGAAAGACAAAGAATGTAAGAGAAAGAAAGAAAGAAAGAATGAAATAAAGACAAAGAAAGAAAGAAAGAAAGAAAGAAAGAAAGAGAGAAAGAAAGAATGAAATAAAGACAAAGAAAGAAAGAAAGAAAGAAAGAAAGAAAGAAAGAAAGAAAGAATGAAATAAAGACAAAGAAAGAAAGAAAGAAAGAAAGAGAGAAAGAAAGAAAGAGAGAAAGAAAAAAAAGAATGAAATAAAGACAAAGAAAGAAAGAAAGAAAGAAAGAAAGAAAGAAAGAAAAAGAGAAAGAAAGAAAGAAATAAAGACAAAGAAAGAAAGAAAAAAGAAAGAACGAGATAAAGAAAGAAAGAAAGAATGAAATAAAGACAAAAAAAGAAAGAAAGAAAGAAAGAAAGAAAGAATGAAATAAAGACAAAGAAAGAAAGAAAGAAAGAAAGAAAGAAGAGGAGCTGTGGGATTGGTTGGATTTAGGGTTTAATCAGGAGCAGAGCTGAGCTCACACTGCTGCAGATCTCAGAGGAACTCAGCAGAAGCAGGAAAACAGAAGCTTCTATACATACTCTACTTTAAATTACTCCCATTGCTGAAACAGATGTGCAAATGCACACACACACACACACACACACACACAGACACACAGACACACAGACACACACACACAGCTGTGAGCTGTAGAGCAGTGGAAGAACCCCACAATGTTCTCTGGATGGATGATGGATGAAGCTCTTTCTAATGCTATTGGATGAGGCGAGTTGGGGAGCTGGGGGTGAGGTGGGGTGATGATCATCATCCAACATCCTTACCTCTTCACTAAGTCTAGCTCTTTCACTAAATGCAATTAATCAAATCCTCACAGCAATTCCCTAAAACCAAGTAGAAATATTCACTGGACAGTAGAGACAGTTACTCCAGCAAAAGCGACATAAACATAAAACAAAATAATCCCGTTTTTAATGCCCTTGTTTCCCTATATTTTTGTCCATCTTGTATACTTGTAAACACTTTCTTTAAACAGGGATACAGGAGTCTGCATCTTTCGAAAAGACAATGATTTTTTTAATGCAAGACAATGCTTCATTACATGTATCCAAGTACTCCTCTGCATGGCTAGCCAGTAAAGCCATTAAAGATAAAATAAAAAAAAGAAATAAAAAAGTGAGATGGGAAAATGTGTGTTTTTCATTAAGCTGTGTAATAATTCTGCACAATAATAGTTGCCTGTGTTAGTTAACTGTGCACATATAGTCATTCTCCTAAGTAAGCCAAAACCTCACTTTTACTTTCTTAAACATTTATGTTTGCGGTTTATAAACATTTTGGATTAACCGAGAACACTGTAGTTGGTGATTAAAAAATAAATCTCAAAAACAAGACTTGCCTAATAATTGTGCACTCAGTGTAAACTTTTAACTCAGAGTACGACCATTGTATGTTGTTAGTTGTTATCCTGTGAGTGAGGACGGATGCTGATTAAATGGATAAATGGATGCCAATTCTGAAATATTCAACAGATATTTAACATGATGGTGACCAGTGGTGTCTGGTTGGAATTGTCCATGTGAACAGTCGAGCTACTTTGTCAGAAATTAGTCACATCCACATTCCCCCAAACACACATCCCACAGCTCAGAGCAGCATTATTTGGCTTTCATTGGATGTGGCAAAAGTCATGGGATGCAGCTGTAGTTTGTCTTTTTTTTTTTTTTTACATGGTTAAAGTTGTCTCAGGCAGGGTTATTATTCTGGAGAGTATTTAAAAGCACCCAGACGGAGTCTCAGACAAACTGGCTTTAGAGAACTGACCACTGTGACAGCGCTGCCAATTGGAAATGACTCAGAGCCAATGATCTCCTCTGAGAGCTAAAAAGCCTCAAAATGATCTTTTTTAAAAAAACATTTCACTGATGTTTTAAAGGCATTTAGAAATGTTTGGAAAGCACTCATAGCTTCAAGTTTTTTCCTTTAAGGAACTAAAGAACCTTCAGTTCCCACCAGCTGCTCTCAGCCCGGTCCATTATTCACAGAACAACGGCCCAATTTCTCAAATTATGTCAACAGAGCCGCCAGCAGCAGCAGCTCAACACATCTTATATTAGCATGTATTAAATTAAAGTATTTAAAACTAAACATTTATTAATTTGGAAAAAAATGAGTCACGGCATCAAGATATAGAGTTCACTACATAAGAAAAAGCCTCAGGCACCAATATAAAAATAATCTGTAAATAATCTGTTTAACTAAGAAGTCAAAACAAATTCAAATAAACTTATAAAACACATAAATAAATATGTGTGTAGAGAGGATTAGCATTACCATGTCCACTGCTCTCTGGTAGGATGTTATATAGAGTTAATTACAGGTAAACACTCTCACTGACCACTGGCTTTATTAACGTTTATTTGGGTTTGGTATTCTAATGTTATATAGAGTTAATTACAGGTAGACACTCTCACTTAGCACTGCCTTTATTAATGTTTATTTGAGTTTAGTATTCTAATGTTTTTTGGAGTTAATTACAATTACTGACCACTGACTTTATTAATGTTTATTTGGGTTTAGTATTCTAATGTTTTTTGGAGTTAATTACAATTACTGACCACTGACTTTATTAATGTTTATTTGGGTTTAGTATTCTAATGTTTTTTGGAGTTAATTACAATTACTGACCACTGACTTTATTAATGTTTATTTGGGTTTTGTATTTTAATGTTATATAGCATTAAACACAGCTAGACACTCTCACTGACCACTGACATTATTATTGTTTGTTTGGGTTTATTTATTATAATGTTATATATAGTTAAATGCAGCTAGACACTCTCACTGATCACTGGCTTTATTAACGTTTATCTGGTTTTATTCATTCTAACGTTATATAGAGTTAACTACAAGTAAAAACTTTCACTGACCACTGAATTTATTAACGTTTATTTGTTTTTTTTTATTCTAATGTTATATAGAGTTAATTACAGGTAGACACTCTCACTGACCACTGATTTTTATTAATGTTTATTTGGGTTTAGTATTCTAATGTTATATGGCGTTAACTACAGGTAGACACTCTCACTGATCACTGACTTAATGTTCATTTGGGTTTATTAATTATAATGTTATATAGAGTTAATTGCAGCTAGACACTCTTACTTAGCACTGACTTTATTAATGTTTAATTGTGTTTAATATTCTAATGTTCTAATGCTTTATTATTGTTTATTTGGATGTATTCATTCTAATGTTATATAAAGTTAATTACAAGTAGACACTCTCATTGACCACTGACTCATTGTTTATTTGGGTTTGGTATTATATTGTTAAATAGAGTTAATTACAGCTAGAGACTCTCACTGATCACTGGCTTTATTAATGTTTAATTGGGTTTGGTTTTCTAATGTTATATAGAGTTAATTACAGGTAGACACTCTCACTGATCACTGTCTTTATGTTTATCTTTTTATTCTAATGTCATATAGAGTTTATTACAGGTAGACACTCTTACTGACCACTGATTTTATTCATGTTTAATTGGATTTTTTATGTTCTAATGTTATATAGAGTTAATTACAGGCAGAGACACTCACTGAGCACTGACTTTATTAATGTTTATTTGGGTTTATTATGTTCTAATGTTATATAGAGTTAATTACAGATAGACACTCTTACTATGAGCTATAAGATACTGTGTGTGACTGTGTGTGCTCAAACACAGACCATACATTAACTGGCCAATAAAGCTAATTTTGATTGGTATTTGATTGGTATTTTAATTGTAATGGTTGGAACGAGGCTCCTCACAGCCAGTTAGAGTGGACTGACTGGTGTTGGGCTCGGTGATGGAGGGACTGATTGTGATGGACAGATTGCTGAGCGCAGGGAGGAAGCGGAGTGATGGAACAAAGCGTGCAGATGTTCCATCAGACTGAGGCTCATCTGCATTCTAAAGACCCACACAAAACGCAATCAGCTCCTTCCATCCCCCATAGCGCTTATAGGCAGGACGTGCAGTACCAGATAACACACACACACACACACACACACACTTATATAGAAGCTTATATATGGGGACTACAGGGACTTCACTACTGCAACATCAAGAAACAAAACCATGTATCCAGGGCACGTTCTGAAGTTTCTTTATAAGGAACAAAAAATTAGGACACCCCATGAAACCTTTCACAACACACACTCATAGACAAAGCTGTCATCTGAAACTTATATATGAAACTTGTATATTAAATAGATGTATTACACACACAGTGATCTACTTTAAGCGTTTATTTCTTTTATTGTTGATGATTATGAAGCTTACAGCCAATGAAAATCCCAAAAATTAGTGTCTCAGAAAATTAGAATATTATATAAGACCAATTGGTACTTTTGGCAGCATGGGGTGTTTGCCAATTCCTGCTGGAAAATGAAATCTACATCTCCATAAAAGTTTTTTCAGCAGAGGGAAGCATGAAGTGCTGTAAGATTTTGTAGGAAAACGGTAAATGTAGCCTCTGGGAGTATTGGATGGAGCGCCATCTTTCTAGAGAACAGAGCAGTTCCATTGCTTTGCGCTCAATACTGGGGGGTTTATACACCCTTAGCCTACGCTTGGAATAAGGTATGGGACCAACAGGTTCATGCTTGTTTGATTATACGCTCCAGAAAGAAGAGACAAGACAAGACTAGACAAGACAAGTTGTGTACATGTCTGTATTGCACATCTGTGTCAGCAATGGATGCAACTTAAAGAAGACAAATTTGGACATGTGCTGTAAACATATCCTTCATCTGTAGCGCTTCCTGGCCCATGGCTCCCTCACGCCCAGCGGAGTGGTCATCATTTCCTGTGCCCTCCGCTCGGGATCGATCTGTCCTTTATTAACTGCTCTAATTGAACCGTCGGTTTGAGTTAGCCCGGGCATAAACGAGACAGTTATTAGGGGCGGTTTTTATGGGCCAGTAACGAGAGCTAGCGGTGCAGTAAAATCAAAAGGCGGTTCCAGTGGCTCATTCTAATGCTACTGCTTTGACTGCTAATGCGCTAATCGCTAGTGCACTGACCGTTGCCCTGCTGCACGGCTGCAGATTAGCCGGAGTCTACGGGAAGGCAAAGCTGTGATTAGTTCCTTCCTGCAGGTCGACTGTGGAGCGCACAGCCTTGCAAACATTTCAGTACTGTGTATACAACACAGCACAATCAGTATAAATCAATCAGTCCACAGTATTATCATATCTAATGATGAGAGTGGTGCAGTTCAGTTCAAAGGTTTGAAGCGCTTTCACAGCTTTCATTGTGCTTTATTGGCACTAGCACAGCTTTCCCAACATTTTCCTTTCTCTAGCAAATTTTTCCCAGTGTTTCTTTCCTCAAGCACAGCTTTTTCTGCATTTTACTGGCTTTAACACAGCTTTCACATGGTCTTGTTTATTGCTGTCTTTCTTTTAGCACAGCTCTTTTGTCTTCTTTAATCGAACACAGCTTTCTCATTGTGTTCTTTGCTCTAACAAAACTTTATCAGTGAGTTTTTTTGTTGTTGTTTTATCAGCGGGTTCCTTGGCCTAACACAGCTTTTCCATTGTTTTATTTCCTTTAAAACAGTTTTCTTTCATTTTCAGTTTTATTTTATCTAACACAGGTTTTTACTCAGTGTTCTATTTCTTTTAACAGAGTTTTTTTAGTTGTTGTTTTCCTATAACAACGTTTTCTACTGTTTTCTTTACTCTAGCACAGCTTTACCATTGTTCCATTGCCACTAACATACCTTTTTATATTCTTTCTCTCTTCTAGCACAGGTTTTCGAATCCAATTTTTTTGTTCTAATGTAGCTTTCCTACAATTTCATTGCTCTAACATAGTCTTCAAAGTGTTATTCCTGCTCTAACACAGCACTCATGTTTTTTTACCCAACACAGCTTTCTCACTGATTTTTATTTCCATAGCACAGCTTTCTCAATCTTTTATTTATCTTTTATTTTCTAACACAGCCTGTCCTCTGTTTCCCTTCCTGATTTGAACTCAAATTGTTTTCCTATAACACAGTTTTCACTGTGTTTTACTGACTCTAACACAGCTTTTTCTTTAATCCTTTTTTCCATAACACAGCTTTCTCATTCATCTCTTTCCTACAACACAGCTTTCACATAGTTCTTTTCTTTTACTAAGCTTCCTCTCTGTTTTATTGATGTGCTGTCCTTTGTTTAACCCACATTTCTCAGTGTTTTATTCCCGCTAGCACAGCTTTCCCACTGCTTCCCCAATGTTTTCCTTAATATAACACAGCTTTAACAATGTTTTCTTTCCTCTGACACAGCACTCTAAGCGATCTGCTTCCTTTGTAACAGTTTTCTCAGTGATTTCCATCCTCTAACAGATATTTCTTAATGTTTTTCTTTAATCTAACACCTTTCCCAATGTTTTTGTTCCTCTGACACAGTTTCTCAGTGTTCTCTTTCCTCTAACACAGCTTTCTTATTGATTTTCTTTCTCTGAAACAGCTTCACACTGTTTTCTGTACTCTACAGATTTAACTCTTTTTATTATTTAATCCATTTCTAATGTTATAACCCCAACACAGTTTTTTCCTCCAACACATATTCATAATATTTGCTTTACTCAAACACAGGTTTGAGAATGTTATCTCTCTCAGAACACAGCCTTTCTGTGCTTTTCTGGTATTTCTCTCCACACTTAACACAGCTTTATTTGTGTTTTCTTTTCTTCACCAGTTTTTACAATGCTCTATTCCTCTACCTTTCCCAATGTTTTTGTTCCTCTGACACAGTTTCTCAGTGTTCTCTTTCCTCTAACACAGCTTTCTTATTGATTTTCTTTCTCTAAAACAGCTTCCCACTGTTTTCTGTACTCTTTCTTAACTCTTTTTATTATTTAACCCATTTCTAATGTTATATAATGTTATATTTTTTCCTCCAACGCATATTTATAATATTTGCTTTACTCAAACACAGGTTTGAGAATGTTATCTCTCTCAGAACACAGCTTTTCTGTGTTTTCCTAGTATTTTTCTCCACACTAACACAGCTTTATTTGTGTTTTTCTTCTTTACCACAGCTTTTCCAATGCTCTTATTCATTTATTGTCAATATCCTTTAATCTAGCACAACTTTCTCTGTGTTTTCTTTGCTCAAACACATTTTTTATGAAAAAAGTCGGTTCTATTTCCGTCAATTTTTCACACTGGCTGAGTGAGGAGCGTGTGTGTGTGTTGCGTGTGTTCTGTGTGAAGTGATAAATGTGCGTGGTTGTGTGTGAGAACATGATATCGAACACACATGGTGACAGATCAAACCATCCGACGCCAACACGGATTTAACAGCTTTTTCTCATGTGCTGCCCGACTTTGATCAGGGCTTTAATATTCGGCTCATGTTCAGCTAATCTTGCTTAATAAACTTCTCTTTTAACTATTTAATCACTTTAATTTAAACATGCTGACGGCATCAATAATACACACTGGATTCATGTGACCAAAGTGATGCACTTGAGATTTTGCGTTTGAGTACTTTGTGTCTTTTACATTCATAAAATTAACATAAATATGAATAATGCATTTTTTGCACTATTAGGCGCACTTAAAATACTTAAATTTTCACTGCGCCTTATAATCCCACGTGCCTTATGTATGAATAAAGTCACTGAAGTACAGAGTTATACAGGAGTTACAGTTTAGTTCTCCAGTACCGAGACTGAAGCAGTATTAGCATTAGCCGCTAACATGCTAAGCACTAGCCCTTTTCGACCTTTAGAGGTAGGCATCATCAGAGTGTAGCCTGTTGTTAATCCTGGCTAGCACTGCTGGAGCAGCATTAGCATTAGCTGCTAACCACGCTAAATGCTAGCTAGCTCTTTTGTCATTCATAAAGAAGTATATTGGATTGTAGTCTGAGGCATGTTTACCATTTAAAACAAGCTATGTGGGATGAACCGCTAGCTAATATTGCCCTGGCTTACCAAAACACTCAGGGTTCCTAAGTGTATCGCTGTCAGCGCTAAGCACTGCTAGCACTAGCGGTTAGCTGCTAATGCTAATGCTGCTACACCCAGCCTTAGTGGAAATCTGGAAATCTAAGCTTTTACTGTTAATAAACAGAAGCGCTTTACTCACCTAAATAAACAGTTTTCAGGAGATGAATCTGTGTAGATTAAAATACAGCACTTGATTGACTTAAAAATCTATATTTTTAAAGAATTACAGTTTTATTCTCTTAGATTAGCTTTACTTAGCTTTACTTAACTTAATCTACCCACCACCACGCAGCGGTGAGACCTGCTGTATTAGAAGGAAAACATGGTGACACCCCTGTTCCTTACTAGTGTTGCATAATGCACCTTATAATTCGGTCTTATGTATGAAACTAGACCAGAAAATAGACGTTCATTCATAGTGCCTCTTATAATCCGGTACGCATTATATTATAAAAAATGGTAATAATCTCAAAAATGTCAAACCTATTATCTTTTAAATCTATTTAATTTACTATTTTCAGTGAAGGATTCCACTTACTGAAAAACTGCTGACTGTGAGGTTAGAGGTTTACACCATCACCAACAGTTTCTAAATTACAATTCTCTGATTTTGCTATTTATAGGTTTATGTTTGAGTAAAATAAACATTGTTGTTTTATTCTATAAACTACAGACAACATTTCTCCCAAATTCCAAATAAAAATATTGTCATTTAGAGCATGTATTTGCAGAAAATGAGAAATGGCTGAAATAACAAAAAATGCAGAGTTTTCAGGCCTCAAATAATGCAAAGAAAACATGTTCATTAATATTCATAAAGTTTTAAGAGTTCAGAAATCAATATTTGGCAAAATAATCCTGGTTTTTAATCACAGTTTTCGTGCATCTTGGCATCATGTTCTCCTCCACCAGTCTTACACACTGCTTTTGGATAACTTTATGCTGCTTTACTCCTGGTGCAAAAAATTCAAGCAGTTCAGTTTGGTTTGATGGCTTGTGATCATCCATCTTCCTCTTGATTATATTCCAGAGGTTTTTCATTTGGTAAAATCAAAGAAACTCATCATTTTTAAGTGGTCTTTTTTTCCAGGGCTGTATATAATTTGTGTCATGTGTGTGTGTGTGTGTGTGTGTGTGTGTGTTTGTGTGAGTGTGTGTTTGGTGTAAAGTGTATAAAGTCACTTTCTGACTTTAACCCTGCTCTTACACACCAACAGGTGGTCCCTCTCTCTCTCTCTGTCTATAATACACATATATACACTCTCTGTTTGACATGGTGTGTGAGGCCGCGTGGCGGGTGGGCTCGAGGGGGTGGGGGTTGTGGTGGGACAATGGCAGCCTGGGAGCAGTTTGCAATTCACAGCAAATTACCCAGAGTGATTTTCTCTGCTTTCCACCCACTCCACAGTAACAGAGAGAAGAACAGCAGCAGCTACTCCACCCGTAACACTCATTATACTGCCCTGTGTGCGTGTATGTGTCTGTGTGTGTGTGTGTGTGTGTTTACGAGTGTGTGTGTGTATCTGGAGGGGAAAAATGACAAAAGTAAGACAATGACATGGAAATATAACACAGGAATATAGGCAAGAAAGAGAGAGAGAGAGAGAGAGAGAGAGAGAGAGAGAGACATTTCAGAACTACAGACACAGACTGTTCTTATTCTTTTCAGAAGAAAGTGTGTGTGTGTGTGTGTGTGTGTGTGTGATGAAAGCACAGCAGGCAGGATTAAATGGCATTAAAGTCGTTTTTAGTGGGACACATTTCAGTCTGCAAATGTAAGCTTTCCAAATGTCACCTGGAGCACACACACACACACACACACACACACACACACACAGAGCAGAGTGTAGAGAAGCCCTGCAGTCACACACTCACATCTATGGTGTGTATTGCCCTCTAACATACATAAACATCAAACAGAGATGGACAAATATGAGCTGTGTGTGTGTGTCTGTGTGTGTTTGTGTGTGTGTGTGTGTGTGTGTGGTAAAGGTGAACTGAGTTTATTTGGTGAGGCAGGTTTGCGTCGTTTGTAGTATAACTGCCTGTGACACACAGACAGAAATATTTATTTTAATTAATGATTAATAAACTGGGTAAAAACTTAATATAAAAAAGATAATTAGTTTAAAAAAGTGTTGGATGGGTGGATGGGTGAGGGTATGGATTGGGTAGATGGATGGGTGAATGGGTGGGTGGATGTATTGATCGATGGCTTGATGGATTAATTAATAAATGGATTGATGGGTGGATGGATTGGGTGGATGGATGGGTGAATGGATGGACATGTAGATGGGTGGTTGGGCAAGTCAATAGGCAGATGGATGTATTGATGGATGGCCGGGTGGATGGATGGATTGATGGATGGACTGATAGGTGGATGGATTGGGTGGATGGGCGTGTGGATGAATTGAAGGATGGGCGGACAGGTGGATGGATTGAAGGATGGACGGGCGGGTGAATGGATTGGGTGAATGGATTGGGTGAATGGATTGGGTGGATGGATTGGGTGGATGGATTGGGTGGATGGATTGGGTGGATGGGCAAATTGGTGAGTAAATGAATGAGTGGACGGGCAGGCAGATGGGTGGATGGATTTTCGGATCCATGGGTGGATAAATGGGCGGATGGGTTGGTGGAAGGATGGATGGATGGATAGAAGGTTGGATGGAAAGATCATTTATTGAGAAAATTAAGCAAATCTGAAAATTGGTAACCTTTATAGTAAAGTATAGATTAATCTAGTATATTGTATTTATTTACTATATATTTACTATAGTATAGCATACTAATGTAATTTATATAAGTTAGCATGTATGTGAAAGTCTCTTAGTAAGTTATAAGAGAATAGTGTGACATTTTAGGAAATAATTAAAGTATCCTTTAAACTATATTGTCCAACTACATTATAATATCATAATATAGCACAGACTGTTACTACAGGATTATAATGCAGTCTTTCAAAAACACGGAAATGAATCACCAAGAGTGTAAAAGGGTATAAAAACTCACCAATCACTTTAACGAAGTATGCGTCCGCCTCAAAGTTGTTCTTCAGGGCGTGGATGGTCAGCTCCTTCTTGTCCGCAGACTGACTCAGAACAATCATATCCAATATCCCCTACACACACACACAACACAAAACTCAGTATCCCACAATGCACCAGGCTCAGTATCATGTACTGCTGCCTTTCCCTGTTATTACAGGTATTGTAAATATAGGCTAATATCTAAATGCGAATAATCTAAATATAGTTACGATTATTCAAATTAACAACTGTTTAAAATCAGAACAAATCAAGAACGTGGGGCTAAACACACATTTACTGAATTGACAGTGACACACACGCACACACGCGCACACGCGCACACACGCACACGCACACACGCACACACGCACACACGCACACACCAGCCAAAGTGAAAACAAGGTCATAGATGTTCTCAAGCCCTCTGAGATAGTGGATGATTGGGGTCCTGACACACACACAAACACACACACACATTTTTGGGGCAAAAAAATTTAGAAAATAGCTGCTCTAGCATCCTGCGCTAATCATGTCTTCCAGTGATGCACTCAGCATGATTTCTCTCTCTCACACACACACACACACTATAAACATGCCAACCCTGTAGCTAAAGGCAATCTGAGATAAAGACAGACAGACACTGAGAAAATGAAAGCAAGAGAGAGAGAGAGAGAGAGAGAGAGAGAGAGAAAGAGATAAGAAGAGAGAGAGAGAGAGAGAGAGAGAGAGAGAGAGAGATGTAGTCTGTCATCACTCACTAGAGTCAGTGTCACCAGCCAAGGACAATTAAGACAGATAAAAGATATGAGCAACACACATATAAGAACACACACATACACACACACCCACAAATGTGTTTCCCATTGGAGCACTACTGGTACTTTAGCTCATTAAGCTACAGTGGAAGGTGCAACATAAATACAGTAAATAGTAATCATTTAACAAGGCAAAGGATCATTTAATCAGACAAAAAATCATTCAGCCAGACAAAGAATCATTAACTATGGAATTTGATTATTTAACCAAACAAACCAGACAAAGAATCACATAACCAGTCAAAGAATCATTAAACCAGACAAAGATTCACTTAACCAGACAAATAATCATTAAACCAGACAAAGAATCACTTAAACCAGACAAAGAATCATTAAACCAGACAAAGAATCATTAAACCAGACAAAGAATCACTTAAACCAGACAAAGAATTGTTAAATCAGACAAAGAATCATTAAACCAGAGAAAGAATTCCTTAACCAGACAAAGAATCTTTAAACCAGACAAAGAATCACTTAACCAGACAAAGAATCATTGTTAAAGAATTGTTAAATCAAACAAAGAATCATTAACTATGGGATTTATTAATTTAACCAGACAAATAATTCCTTAACCAGACAAAAAGAATCACTAAACCAGACAAAGAATCACTTAACCAGACAAAGAATCATTAAACCAGACAAAGATTCACTTAACCAGACAAAGAATCATTAAACCAGACAAATAATCATTTAAACCAGACAAAGAATCATTAAACCAGACAAAGAATCATTAAACCAGACAAAGAATCATTAAACCAGAGAAAGAATCCCTTAAACCAGACAAATAATCATTAAACCAGACAAAGAATCGCTAAACCAGACAATGAATCATTAAACCAGACAATGAATCATTAAACCAGACAAAGAATCACTTAAACCAGACAAAGAATCCCTTAACCAGACAAAGAATCTTTAAACCAGACAAAGAATCACTTAACCAGACAAAGAATCATTGTTAAAGAATTGTTAGATCAAACAAAGAATCATTAACTATGGAATTTATTAATTTAACCAGACAAATAATTCCTTAACCAGACAAAAAAAATCACTAAACCAGACAAAGAATCACTTAACCAGACAAAGAATCATTAAACCAGACAAATAATCACTAAACAAGACAAAGATTCACTTAACCAGACAAAGAATCATTAAACCAGACAAAGAATCATTAAACCAGACAAAGAATCATTTAACCAGACAAAGAATCATTAAACCAGACAAAGAATCATTAAACCAGACAAATAATCACTAAACCAGACAAAGATTCACTTAACCAGACAAAGAATCATTAAACCAGACAAAGAATCATTGTTAAAGAATTGTTAGATCAAACAAAGAATCATTAACTATGGAATTTATTAATTTAACCAGACAAATAATTCCTTAACCAGACAAAAAAAAATCACTAAACCAGACAAAGAATCACTTAACCAGACAAAGAATCATTAAACCAGACAAATAATCACTAAACCAGACAAAGATTCACTTAACCAGACAAAGAATCATTAAACCAGACAAAGAATCATTAAACCAGACAAAGAATCACTTAACCAGACAAAGAATCATTAAACCAGACAAAGATTCACTTAACCAGACAAAGAATCATTAAACCAGACAAATAGTCACTAAACCAGACAAAGATTCACTTAACCAGACAAAGAATCATTGAACCAGACAAAGAATCATTAAACCAGACAATGAATCATTAAACCAGACAAAGAATCACTTAAACCAGACAAAGAATCATTTTACCAGACAAAGAATCACTTAAACCAGACAAATAATCATTAAACCAGACAAAGAATCATTAAACCAGACAAAGAATCACTTAAACCAGACAAGGAATCATTTTACCAGACAAAGAATCACTTAAACCAGACAAAGAATCACTTAACCAGACAAAGAATCACTTAAACCAGACAAAGAATCATTTTACCAGACAAAGAATCATTAAACCAGACAAAGAATCACTAAACAGACAAAGAATCACTTAAACCAGACAAATAATCATTTTACCAGACAAAGAATCACTTAAACCAGACAAAGAATCCCTTAACCAGACAAAGATTCACCTAACCAGACAAAGAATAATTTAACCAGACAAAGAATCACTTAACCAGACAAATAATCATTTAACCAGACAAATAATCATTTAACTAGACAAAGAATTGTTAAATCAGGCAAATAATTAACTATGGAGTTTAACCAGACAATGAATTCCTATACCAGTCAATGAATCATTTAACCAGACAAAGAATCACCTAACCAGACAAAGAATCATTTAACCAGACAAAGAATCATTTAACCAGACAAAGAATCACTAAACCAGACAAATAATCATTTTATCAGACAAAGAATCACTTAAACCAGACAAAGAATCCCTTAACCAGACAAAGATTCACTTTACCAGACAAAGAATAACTTAACCAGACAAATAATCATTTAGCTAGACAAAGAATTGTTAAATCAGGCAAATAATTAACTATGGAGTTTAACCAGACAATGAATTCCTATACCATACAAAGAATCACTAAACCAGACAAATAATCATTTAACTAGACAAATAATTGTTAAACCAGACAAAGAATCATTAAACCAGACAAAGACTCACATAACCAGACAAAGAATCATTTAACCAGACAAAAAATAATTTAACCAGACAAAAAAATAATTTAACCAGACAAAAAAATAATTTAACCAGGCAAAGAATCACTCCACCAGTCAAAGAATCATTTAACCAGACAAAGAATAATTTAACCAGACAAAGAATCACCTAACCAGACAAAGAATCATCCATCATGGAAGTGAATCATTCAATTGGACAAGAAAACAACTACCAAGGTTTATGGTTTTATTATTTTGAAGAGAAGCACGATTTTTACTAAAGAACTCGAAGAACCGTTTAACCAAGTCTCCATCTTGCCACTGTACTTAATAGAATACCTTTACAAAAGAACTCTTAATTTTTTTTTACATTAATTAATTTAATGATTATTAATAAATTGTTGATTATTTTATTTTTTATCCTGTATGTAAACTGCAGTCCTGTGTCTAAATATAATAGTGTAAGGAAATATGTTTTCATTATGTATGAATGAATAAAGTGGATTACTATGAGGAGCGGATATAAACTTATATTATAAACTGATTATATTATTATATTCTAAACTACTTTAAAGCGAGTATCGCCACTGTTAGACATGAGGACGGATCTGGGCTCTCCCAAAGGCTTTAGTGCGGTCATACGGCATCAGGGGTCAGTATGAGTGAGGAGGAGGAGGAGGAGGAGGAGGAGGACAGGGCACTGCGGTTACAGTAATGAGGGAAGTACAGAGCACGGGTCACTAACGAGCGAGAGACAATTACAGACTGAGCAAATCAGATAATGGCCGAGAGACAGTACTGCAGGACACAGAGAGAGAGAGAGAGAGAGAGAGAGAGAGAGAGAGAGAGAGAGAGAGATGAACTCACGTCCTCATAGATGTCGAAGAAGGTTGCCACGGCAGCAGAGTGGATGGCGCTGAGGTCACTCTGCTCCCAGTGGACACGAAACATTCGGCCCAATTCTCTGCAGCTCGCGTTCGTACAGGGAACGTTCTCCAACAGGAACGCCTGCTGCTGATCTCTGAGTGAGAGAGAGAGAGAGAGAGAGAGAGAGAGACAGTGAGTAGAGAGTCATCAAATCAAGCATAGTGTGTAAGACTGGTGTAGGAGAACATGATGCCGAGACGGAGCAAGAAAGTAAATATAGTGAGAAGATTCACACAATGTTTTCAATGGGACATGCAGCGAAGATGTGAGCAGTCAACGCTGCACATCACTGTATGTGTAAACAGCATGGAGCGGCAGAGACGATGGATGGATGGATGGATGGATGGATGGATGGATGGATGGATGGATGGATGGATGGATGGATGGATGGATGGATGGATGGATGGATGGATGGATGGATGGATGGATGGATGGATGGATGGATGGATGCTTTATTTATCCCGAAGGAAATTTAGGGTATGTGGGAAAGATGTGGGAAAGGGGTAGCATACATTCTATCTCTCCCTCTCTCTCTCTCTCTCTCTGAGGCTTTGCCCCCCCCTGCACCCCCCACATCTGACAGACAGAGCATGAACCTTTTTGCCTGTTCTGTCACTCTTTCCCCTCTCTCTATCCCTCTCTCTATCCCTCTTTCACTCTGATGGGATGTGATACGTGACGCAGGGTATCAACACAGACCACCAGCCGTGTAGAATACACTCCATAGGGACCTGGAGCACACAGTGCATGTGTGTGTGTGTGTGTTTGTGTAAGAAAGTGTTTACATGGGCTACAGTGCGGTTTTATGCTTGTAGGCGGTTTATTGATTGGTGAGCAGTCTATAGTGTGTGTGTGTGTGTGTGTGTGTGTGTGTTTGTTTAAAGAAAACAAATCCCCTTTGTACATAAAAGACAGATAGACCTTGTGCTTCCACTCAATGGCCACTTTATTGGAAACACCTACAAAATAACCTTGTGCTTCCACTCTCTGGCCACTTTATTAGAAACACCTACATAACTTTGTGCCTCTACTCACTAACTGGCCACTTTATTAGAAATACCTACAGAACCTTGTGCTTCCACTTACTGGCCACTTTATTAGAAACACTTACAGAACATTGTGCTTCCACTCACTCACTGGCCACTTTATTAGAAACACTTACAGAACATTGTGCTTCCTCTTACTCACTCACACATTTATTGGAAACACCTACAAAACATCCTTGTGTTTTCACTCACTGGCCACTTTATAGAAACATTTACAGAACTCACTGTGGCCACTTTATTGGAAACACCCACATAACTTTGTGCTTCCATTTACTGGCCACTTTATTAGAAACACCTACAGATAAACCTTGTGCTTTCACTCACTAACTGGCCACTTTATTGTAAACACTTACAGAACCTTGTGCTTCCACTCACTAACTGGCCACTTTATTAGAAACACCTACAAAAGAACCTTGTGCTTTCACTCACTAACTGGCCACTTTATTGGAAACACCTACAAAAGAACCTTGTGCTTTCACTCGATGGCCACTTTATTAGAAACACCTACAGATAAACCTTGTGCTTCCACTCTTTGGCCACTTTATTAGGATTATTATAATGACTAGGTGTCCCAGTATGTTTATCTATTTTATTTAAGTGCAGTTATTGTACATTCTAGCTCTGTTTAAACCATTTAAACAACTTATTTAAATAATAAGTGGAATTTAGATGATATTACTTTGATTGAAGTGATAAAACTGAAAGGATTGATGTTTAATATCTGAAATGAATCTGTTGGTGAGAGAGTAGTGTATAAACGACTCGGCGGGGCTGCAGGATTACAGCATTACAGCCGTTGTTTCTGCTAATTCAGTCGCGCTGAACCTCAAAATGATGCCTCCTTATTTTCTATCACATGCAGTTTTCTCACAGCGGTGGAAATTTTTCAAACGAATTCCTTCAATTTTTTTATGCGGAAGTTATTATTATCTAAGCAGGCGTGAAAATCCCAGAATAAACGCCGTGCGAGTTTTGTTATTCACACTGTGCTAAATAGTACGATCCAGTCTGAACTGGTGGGATAATAGTAAAGCAGGAACGGCGCGCGTCTCAGAGAGGAAGCCGCAAAGCTGAGCTGAAATATTCCCTCAACTAAATATTCATGAGGATGAGCGAAATTTCCTGAAACACCGCTGTAATGCTACCCTGGATTTCTCTTCTGTACACGTGTTAACCATCCTGCAGCCTGAAAGTCTGGAGGATGAGAAGACTGAAGAAAATGGATATGCCAAAAGTCATGGGACAGGAACTAGCATCCCATAACTTTTGAAATGTGTGTGGGGTCTCCTGCACTGAATATGGATGTAATGACTGCCATTGTTTTACTTATGAGTTCAAAAGAACAGTTCTGCACTAGTTAGTCTTTACCTTTCTAGTGTTAGGGGTTTTACCAGTGATGGGAGTGTCCTAAAAAAGTGCGTGGGGTAATTGGCCTTATAAATTGTGGCAAAATGAGGGTACAGTTAGAAATTAATTAATATATCCTAGTAGGGGTGGGTGATATGGCCCTAAAATAATATCTTTTTTTTTTTTTTGCTCTATGGTACAGTAGTTTTTAGGTTTAGAGTGATGTTCCTATAATGATGCTTCTGCGATGTAGCACTTTGAGATTTGTTTTAAAATGTAAAGTGCGTTACAAATAAAATGTATTATTATTATTATTATTATTAATATTATTATTATTATTTTTCAAAAATACACTACTGCAACAAAATGAAAATAACATTTTATTACTGCTTACAATATGATACGGCACACCCCTAACCCCTAACTGAGACATTAAAAAAATACAAGAATTTGCACTCCAAATATCTTAATATATCCAGGATTAAAGTTTAATAAATGATACTGGACAGATATAATCTGTCTCTAGTAGATATATAATGGGAAATGAGAACAGTGTGAATATTTCTTTTGATAAAAAACGCAAAAAAATAGCACCCTGATGTGATAATTAGGGGTGGGTGATATAACACGATATTTCAGGGTATAATATCAATATTTATATTCAAAAACGTTGCCGATATTATTGTGTACGATACGATATGGCAAACCCCTATATACTATTAAATCTCATAAAATTAGAATATCATTGAAAAATTACTTCATTTCAGTAATTTAGTTAAAAAAAACATGTAACTCATATACTGTGTTATATAGATGTATCACACACAGAGTGATCTATTTTAAGCGTTTATTTCTCGTATTGATGATGATTATGGCTTACAGCCAATAAAACACCTCCCAAAAAATTCAGTGTTTCAGAAAATTTAATTATAATATAAGACTAATTTTTATGTTTGGCAGTGTGGGCAGTGTGCCAAGTCCTGCTGGAAAATGAAATCTGCATCTCCATAAAAGTTGTCAGCAGCAGAGGGAAGCATGAAGTGCTGTAAGATTTTGTGGGAAAACAAAACTGCACTGACTTTAGACTTGATAATAAAACACAGTGGATCAACACCAGCAGATGACATGTCTCTCCAAGTCTGGAGGAAGAGTGGAGAGACACACAGTCCAAATATTCACAAAAACAAGAGGGGTGTACTCACATTTGAGAGCTGTAGACCTGCCCGTGTGTGTGTGTGTGTGTGTTATAAATTGTGTGTTATACAATGTAGGTTAGACAACAGCTATTAGTTGTAATAAAATCTGAATGATATAAATGTGTGATAAATGTGTAATCAGTGGTGGTCAGTGAGCGGCTGTGAGCAGAAATCTCCCAGCAACACTTTCCAACAACACAATCTGTCTCACCCCACAGCTGCTGCACCACACTCTGCACCAGCTGACAATTCATCACAACACATAACACAATACATTCCACATCTGTTCATTTAAAAATGGGGGTATCTCACTATAAAATTGCACGAAGAAGAAATAGTCCTCATCAGCATATTTGAATTTAAATCTATCTGTATGTGTTGTATATCCGTATACTAACACTACAGTATTTGTTTATGTTCTGTATCTGTTTCCCATATGTGATTTATTTCTGCTTATTATAATATAGTACTCATCTGTATATATTTGATATGTATATATTTTATATAGTCTTCTACCGGTACATTACAGTTAATTTAGACTTCTTGTGAAGAGGTAGAGTTGGTATTCAGTGAATAGCCCTATTTGAGCAATGTTTTAATCCATATTATGGCAAAAACTACTTAACTAAGCAAAGATGAAAAAATGACTTTAACGAAGAACTTTAAGTCAGCCAATACGACCATCAAACCCGATATGATGGACGGACTTTGATTTTAGATATTTACACTCAACATAAAATATATAATTAGAAATGTATATATATTTAATATATATTTAATATATTGTGAGGTGTGGGATACCGCAAGCCCATCTGAGGTAGCCGACAACAGCCAAGACTCCCAAAACAATCCTGCTGAGATGAGCAGAGATTGTGAGCATGCAGCAGGGGGGTGGGGCCACACTGATCACCCACGCCTGGCCAGCACTAATGACAGGGCTGAGTGAGGAGCATGGAGAGGGGAAGACAGAGTATAAAAGAGGAGCAAACAGTCAGAGGAGAGAGGGGAGTGAGACTGGGAATCCATGCCCGTTTTGTCCACTAACGCTGTCTTCTTTTTCTCCTGGTAACTTTTGGTGCACGTGGGCTACTCTCTCCCTCTGCACGCCCTCTCTATCTCTCTCTCTCTCCCTCTCTCTCTAATACAGATTCCTGAAGAGACTCCCAGAGAGAGAGAGACACATAGGAGGACGGCGCCTCCTCACCAAAGCCTTAAACCAAGTCTGCTCCTGTCCTGGAATCCCACACAGGAGTGTGGAGGCTTCCATTTTTGTTTGTTTGACTGCTCTGAGTTGGGGATAGTATTTTGGTTGGGTTTTTTCACTATACTGACCATCACATGCACCCAACACAGCACATACACCCCCTCTATCCTTTACTGATTGCATAAATGTTTTAGTGGCTCTATTTTTCCCCAAGCAGGCTGAATAGACCAATAAACAACCCTTCAGGGTCCTTTCTTTTTGGCTAAACTGGTCTCCCTGTCTTTGTGTACACACACTGGTGGTGCCCAGACCGTCACAATATATATATAATTACAAAAGCTGATATGTTAATAATAATATATGGTAACACGTTCTATGAATGTTATATCTATTAGAGGCTATAAACATACTTATACCATATTATAATGCATTTATAAGGCATTATAAACATGGCTATACATTAAAAAAAAGAAATTTAGACATGGTTCTTATGCATTATGGATTGTGATCATACATCATGCATCATCAGTATTTACAGGATGTTATATGTCAATACCAAGAACTTCAACAAAGAATACTATAATGACGTTTTACAACTTATAAATTATATTTATCTAAATATAAAAACCCCAATAGCTTATATTCATTTGAAATGTATTATAATGGGTTGTTTTGCACTCTAAAGTAAAGTGTCAGATGTCCATCATGGGAATATATATTAATAGTGACAGATATCTGATAATTTAATCCAGGTGAAATTACAGTTTATGATGCATTAAAATCACAATTCATGATGCATAATAAACATGGCTATAATGTTTTACACATTTTTAGAAAAATATATAACCATGTTTACAATGCCTCATAAAAGCATTATAATGTGCTATGAATATATATGTCTAATAGACATGTCATTTATAGAAATTGTGACCAAATACACTAAAACTACTCATTTGTTATCTTTATAGATATTTATAGATAAATATTGTAAGATGCAGAATTAAAATTGAGCTAATTTAATCTAATCTTGATGATCTACATCTGATGCTGATAATGCTGCTAACCCCAAACCAGCATCATCAGATCTCATCCGGATCAGAACAGAGCTCCAGTACTGACAGGCTGTGCCGTGATCTGTACTGAAGAACGGAGCTGATCTTCTTCTGTAATGGAGCGATGGCCATTTCCCATAATGCAGCAGCAGATTAATCCTGATTGAATGCGAACACACCGCCCAACACAGCATCACGAGCCTGGCTGCTATTGCCTAGCAACAGAGCAGCATTCAGTCAGATCGCTGACTAAATGTGCGTAGACAGACGGTCCAATGAAACACGCATACAGTCAAACACATGTACACACACCCTCACGCATCACACACACACACACACACACACACGTACAGAAACACGTGAGATCCCACATATTCTCTAACAAATAAACAAACAATGGTATTACTGTATCTGTGTATGAAATAAATGTGTGTGGCCTAAACCTCGGTAAGTGACACTAGTTAGGATGCCTACATCGAAGTGAACAAGGGTGTCGCCATGTTTCCCTTCTAATAGGGTAATAGAGTAAAGTGCTTCCGTTTATTTACAGCAAGATTAGATTTTTTATATTTTGTCTCAGGCTGAGTTTCGTTCCTCAAGCACTAAGGCTGGGTGCAGCAGCATTAGCATTAGCGGCTAACTGCAGCACTAGCAGGACGTAAATGTCACCCGATAGCGCTAGACTGAGGAACCCTGAGTAATCAGGTAACCCAGGGTGCTATCAGCTAGCATTTCATCCCACGTAGCTTGTTTTAACACAGCAAACACACAGACTACAGTCTAATATACTCACCTCTGAATGATAAAACAGCTAGCGCTGTGGTTAGCAGCTAATGCTAATGCTGCTGCACCCAGCCTTAGAGCTGGAGAAACTTCACTGAAAATTTTCCCTTATAACGCAGAGTAGCTTCACCGCTCCTTAATACCTTAATATGTAAAATTCATACATAATACGCATCAGATTATAAGGCATACTGATGATTTTTAGAAAAATTAAAGGATTTTAAGTGCACCTTAGTCCAAAAAACCTGTATATATATACACATACAAAGTGCTGTAAGATTTCAGGGGAAAACACTGGACTGATAGAATGTTGGACTTGATAGAACACAGTGGACCAACACCAGCAGATGACATGTCTCTCCAAACCATCACTGATTGGTGGAAACTTCACACTAGACCTCAAGCAGTTTGAAATGTGTGTCTCTCCACTCTTCCTCCAGACTCTGCTCTCTTTATTTACAAATGAAATGTAAAATTTACTGATGATCAGTGATGGTTTGGAGAGACATGTCTGTCATCTGCTGGTGTTGATCCACTGTGTTTATTATCAAGTCTAAAGTCAGTGCAGTTTTGTTTTGCGGATTTCATTTTTCAGCATTATAATTTTCTGAGACACTGGGTTTTCATTGGCTGTAAGCCATAATTATCAACAATAATAAAAAAAAAACAAATGCGTAAAAGAAATATAAATACAAATAAACTATGTGTGTAATACATCTATATTATATATGTTTTATGTTTTGAACTAAATTACTGAAATAAAGTAATTACTTGTTTTTTTCTTTGTACAGTTACAATATACATCTTAATGAGAGACTGTAGCTCTGGCTCAGAGTCTATCATAAAACCTACATTTAGATAGTAATTGATAATCAGTGATGGACACAGACAAACCAAGGTTCATCCAAACCTCTATTAGAGACCAGCTGCCACAAAAAAGCTCTATACAAATAAAACTGAATAGAACTGAATAGTCCAATCAACATTAACTCAAACTCTGACCTCACTCACACTCGCAGTCAGGCTCTAAAAGGCTGGTGCGACCCGGGGCGTCCGGGCTTTTGATGATGATGATAATGCGTGCGGCAGGCGCAGTGTTTTTGAGCAGCGGGACGAAAGCCCTCGGAGTGAGAGCGAGAGGTAAATTCGCTCATTAAAAAGCCCCTGTCTGTGAACTGCAGCTTACCTCAGTTCATGCATATGCAATCAAACGCTCAAACAACCAGCTGCGTGTCTACAGCACAACCTGCGACTCAGTGATTGTCGGGAAAAAAAATAAAATAATAATAATAATAATAAAATAAATAACAAACACTATGACTCAAAAATTGTGTCTGTTTTATACATCTTACAGATGGAAATGCAAAGAAAAACAGATAAATTATACAGAACCAACCTGTAAAGTGAGAGTGTCTACCTGTAATTATAACTCTATATAACATTAGAATAAATACAACCCAAATAAACAATAATAAAGTCAGTGGTCAGTAAGAGTATCTACCTGTAATTAACTCTATAGAACATTAGTATATATATAAAAAAAGACAAATAAACATGAATAAAGTTAGAGTTAAGTAAGAGTGTCTACCTTTAATTAACTCTATAGAACATTAGTTTATATATATAAACCCAAATAAACATTAATAAAGTTAGTAGTAAGCGAGAGTGTTTATCTGTAATTAACTCTATGTAACATTATAATTCAAAGCCCAAATAAATATAAAGTCTGTGGTCAGTGAGAGTGTCTACCTGTAATGAACTCTGTATAATATTAGAATAAATAAATGCAAATAAACAATAATAAAGTAATAAAGCCAGTGGTCAGTGAGAGTGTCTACCTGTAATTTCCTCTATATTACATTAGACTCCTAAACCCAAGTAAACATATAGTCAGTGGTCAGTGAGAGTATCTATCTGTAATTGACTCTATACAAAATTAATATATATATATATATATATATATATATATATATATATATATATATATATATATAAACCCAAATAAACATTAATAAAGTCAGTGGTCAGTGACAGTGTCTACCTGTAATTAACTCTATATAACATTAGAATACTAAACACAAATAAACATTAATAAAGTTAGCGGTCAGTGAGAATATCTATCTGTATACAGTTGTGGTCAAAAGTTTACATACACTTGTAAAAAAACATAATGTTATGGCTGTCTTGAATTTTCAATAAGTTCTACAACTCTTATTTTTCTGTGATAGAGTGATCGGAACACATACATATTTGTCACAAAAAACAGTCATAAAATTTGGTTCTTTCATAAATTTATTATGGGTCTGCTGAAAATGTCACCAAATCTGCTGGGTCAAAAATATACATACAGCAACAAAATTTGTCAATTTTGGTGATGTAGCGAGTTGTGTCAATCAAATTAGCTTCATGTCATGGCCTCTTCACTTCTTGTAAGTGATTCTGATTGACTACAGCTGTTGACTTCTCATGAGCCCATTTAAATAGGGCTCATTTGACCCAGTGATTAGACTCAGCTACAAAAGCTACAATGGGAAAGTCAAAGGAACTCAGTGTGGATCTGAAAAAGCGAATTATTGACTTGAACAAATCAGGGAAGTCACTTGGAGCCATTTCAAAGCAGCTACAGGTCCCAAGAGCAACTGTGCAGACAATTATACGCAAGTATAAAGTGCATGGAACAGTTGTGTCACTGCCACGATCAGGAAGAAAACGCAAGCTATCACATGCTGCCGAGAGGAGATTGGTCAGGATGGTCAAGAGTCAACCAAGAATCACCAAGAAGCAGGTCTGCAAGGATTTGGAAGCTGATGGAACACAGGTGTCAGTCTCCACAGTCAAGCGTGTTTTACATCGCCATGGACTGAGAGGCTGCCGTGCAAGAAAGAAGCCCTTGCTCCAGAAAAGGCACCTTAAGACTCGGCTGAAGTTTGCTGCTGATCACATGGACAAAGATAAAACCTTCTGGAGGAAAGTTCTCTGGTCAGACGAAACAAAAATTGAGCTGTTTGGCCACAACACCCAGCAATATGTTTGGAGGAGAAAAGGTGAGGCCTTTAATCCCAGGAACACCATGCCTACTGTCAAGCATGGTGGTGGTAGTATTATGCTCTGGGGATGTTTTGCTGCCAGTGGAACTGGTTCTTTGCAGAAAGTAAATGGGATAATGAAGAAGGAGGATTACCTCCAAATTCTGCAGGAAAACTTAAAACCATCAGCCCGAAGGTTGGGTCTTGGGCGCAGTTGGGTGTTCCAACAAGACAATGACACAAAATACACATCAAAAGTTGTAAAGGAATGGCTAAACCAGGCTAGAATTAAGGTTTTAGAATGGCCTTCCCAAAGTCCTGACTTAAACCCCATTGAGAACATGTGGACAGTGTTAAAGAAACGGGTTCATGCAAGAAAACCATCACATTTAGCTGAACTGCACCAATTCTGTCAAGAAGAGTGGTCAAACATTCGACCTGAAGCTTGCCAGGAGCTTGTGGATGGCTACCAAAAGCGCCTAGTTGCCGTGAAAATGGCCAAGGGACATGTAACCAAATACTAATGTTGCTGTATGTATATTTTTGACCCAGCAGATTTGGTGACATTTTCAGCAGACCCATAATAAATTTATGAAAGAACCAAATTTTATGACTGTTTTTTGTGACAAACATGCATGTGTTCCGATCACTCTATCACAGAAAAATAAGAGTTGTAGAACTTATTGAAAACTCAAGACAGCCATAACATTATGTTTTTTTACAAGTGTATGTAAACTTTTGACCACAACTGTATATTATATATATATACTGTATATATTAATCCAAATAAACAGAAATTCTGTGATTAGTCAGCAAAAGTGTCTACCTCTAAGTAATTTTATATAACATTAGAACAAACAAATCCAAATAAACATAAATACAATCAGTGGCCAGTAAGAGTGTCTACCAGTAATTAAATCTATATAACATTAGAATACTAAACCCAAATAAAAATAAATATATGTTGTAATTAATGCTATATATAACATTAGAATACTAAACTCAAATAAGCATAAATACAGTCAGTGGTCAGTGTGAGTATCTACCTATAATTAACTCTTTATAGCATTAGAATAATCCTAAATAAATATTGTATTTAAGGACAGTGGTGAGTATACGTGTTTATAGCTGTAATTAATGCTATATAATATGCCATAACATTAAGACACTAACAGATGAAGTAAATAACATTGATGATCTGGTTCCAGTGGCTCCTATATTGTGATCGATATATCAGGCATTGATATTAGAATGACCGGGTCTCGGCCAACCAACCAAGGCTCACTTTGATTGGTCAGAGCTGTTTAATGGTATGGCTAATCTGATTTGGTCTGTAGGAGTTTTAGGACATGTACACAGAACTGAGGTTCTCAAACAGGTCCTTGTGGACCCCTAGTTACCCCTTCAGCACATAGAGACAGCAGAAAAATGTCAAGAGATCTCGGAGGACCTGTTTAACCACCACGGTTGTATTTAAAGCCCAAGTCCAGACAAAAACAAAGCTCTTTGTGTGTGTGTGTGTGGCTCACGTCCTTGCTTTCGCCCCTATGGGATGCCTCCTTCCCGCTCCCTCATAAAACTCAAGCACACCTATTAAAGCGAGGAGCTAGCTGCACATCATAAAGAAGAGAGGAGCTGCTGCCATTCAATTAGACTTACATTAACCCGGCTTAATGGCTTTAACTCTACTCTCTCTCTCTCTCTCTCTCTCTCTCCATTCGTTCAGTGTCCTGGCCGGGCGAGGAGGTGTCCAACAGGGACTGGGCTGGAGTTTTAATGACAGTTTTTTCTCCTCTTACTCTATCTTTCTTTCTCTCTCTTTCTCTCTCAGCCAGGCTTGGTACAGTTCAGGCCATAAATCTCTATGGGAGGGCCCTGGGCAGCATGAATGAATCTCTAAATAATAACCTAATTTGTTCACATGTTTGTGGACACCCTGTCTAATGAATGCATTCAGCTACTTGGAAGCTCTCCTTGTGCTAAAATCCACTTTTTCTTGTTTTTTGTGAAATACAATAAAAGTCTCTCTGAGTTGGAAGACACAGGAAAACCCTCCCATGTGGCGGAATTTCACCAATTCTGCAAAGAAAAGTTGGTCAAAATTCTTTCACCTCTTGGATGAGTCGCCACTGCCCTCTTGGAGTAATTTTGGTTGGCTGGAACCTCCTGGAAGGTTCACCACTGTCACCATTTTCACCATTTGTAGATAATGGCTCTCACTGTGGTTCACTGGAGTCTCAACACTTTTTTTTCATTTGTTCATGATTTTCTTTGGATATTGGCATGATGTCTAAGTTTTGAGTATCTTTTGGTCTACATTGCTTTGTCAGACAGGTTTTATTTCAGTGATTTCTTGATTGAAAACAGAATTGTAGCCTGGGTGTGATGTGATAAACTGAAGAAACTGAAACTGAAGGTGTGATAAACCACAGTTAAGTTATGTTTTTAAAATTAGAATATTATATAAGACCAATTGGTACTCCGTCTCTTGGTGTCGCAGTGATGTTAGCCAATCAGAGAGCTCACAAGCATTAATTCATACTAGAGACCACAACTACATATTTTATAATAAATGAAAAAAAAAACTACGGAATAAGACCCTTCAAGAATTACTGAACCGTTTCTTAATAGATCTGTTTTTTTAAAGAATCAGATAATCACTTTTTGAGAGATCTCATGTACTAAGACTTGCGTGTAATTCCAGTGTGGGCAGTGTGCCAAGTCCTGCTGGAAAATGAAATCTGCATCTCCATAAAAGTTGTCAGTAGCAGAGGGAAGCATGAAGTGCTGTAAGATTTTGTGGGAAAACAAAACTGCACTGACTTTAGACTTGATAATAAAACACAGTGGATCAACACCAGCAGATGACATGTCTCTCCAAATCATCACTGATCAACATTATATTTTACATTTGATCTCCATTTCATTTTCCAGCAAGACTTGGACACCGCCCACTAGGGGTGGGCGATATGGCTCTAAAATAATATCACGATATTTGAGGGTATTTTTGCGATAACGATATACTTGGCAATATAGGAAAACTAAAATAATTCATTCATTTGAGGAATATAGTATAACAGTATAACAGTATGATCATAATGTGGCAAAATAATTAATGCAGCATAAAATAATATAATGCAGCAAATAATATTACAGAATATTTATTGCATGCATATCGTCGCAGTACAATAATAAAAAAAAACTACTTGCAAACTTTCAGTGGAAGTCAATGTAAAAAGAGTTTATTTCAGGTCATTTTGAAGAATTTCTATTGGTCTATGCATTAAGAAATTTTGGCATAGTGTGAGGACAGTCTGTCTGTTCAAATTATGTAGTAAACTAAAAATGAACGAAATGGAGATAAGAGTTTTTCTTTGGAGAGCGACAATATAAACTGCTAACTAAAACAATTATACAATAAATACACCTAAAGCTTCACAGTAAATAATAGACTACTTTTAAGACAGAACATCTCTATTATCACGATATGGATTTTTAATATCATGATATTTCTGTGTCACAATATATTGTATACGATATAATATTACCCACCCCTACCGCCCACACTGCCAAATGCACCAATTGGTCTTAAATACTATTCTAATTTTCTATATGTTTTTTACATTTTGAACTAAAAGCCTCAAAGTGTTTGTTGGTATAAAAGAAAACATTTTTTATGCAGACGGAGTGCCAGGTGTAGAGATAAAGCCTGAGAAGTGTCTTTCTGGGGCTGAGAAGAAACACCTTGGCTGGCAATAGCTATTGTGTCTCAGTTTAGCTCCTCTCTCGTTCGCTTTCTCTCTCTCTTTCTCTCCCTCTCGCGCTGAAAAGCATCCCCTGTGGAGAGTGTCTGTACGGATCTCAGTCTTTTGTGTAAAACTGCTCTTTTGTTTGCGGTGCTGAAACCTCAGCCTTTTAGCCGCCGTGCCTCACTCTCCTCACTTACTTTCCTCGCTTTCCGCACTCGTCTCAGTCAGAGGACCAGAGCCCGTATCCTTCACTAAGACTGAGAGACACCGCGGCACAGTTTAGACTGAGGCAGGGGAATTTCCTAAAGCCAGGAGATCTGGAGGAGAACAAACACCACCAAACTGAAACTCCTTTTTTCTAACTCCACTCTGCTGAAAACAGAGAGGAATCGCAGGTTCACTTCCTCAGAAATTAGTCACTTAATCAGTCTCCACTTATAGAATCACTAAATTACAGGTGTCCTTCTGCTAAAATCCAATTTTTCTTGTTCGTTGTGAAATACAATAGGTCTCTTCTCTCAAACTCTTCCTCAACCTCCATTGTCTGCAGCAGCTAGTAAAAGAAAATCCTCAGAAATACAAGTCAAACAGGAAAAGCACCGTGTCTACATCAACCCGTAAATTAGTATTCATGGTACACGAACACGCACAGGCAGAGCTAAAGCCAGGCAACGACGCCATCTCGTCAGATAGGAGCTAACAGCGCTAGGAACAACATGGAAGGTTCGTTCCTGTGTTATTTGTGCAAATATCACATCAGTGTTCTATGCTTTACCCAGTAATTCAAAACCTAAAGAACAAATGGTTAGAATTAGTCTATGGAACACCTCCAATGAAGAACAACTGAGATAGGTAGGTGTATTTTTACAACAGTCCTGTTTATACTAGTTAAAAGTAAAAATCCACCCCGGGATTTTGTTCCAACTGCCTGGGCGGCTCTACCGCAGCTCAGCCAACAAAACCCCAGTGTGGATTTTTACTTTCTGGACCTGGACTATCCATGTCTCTGTGTGTAAGTAACTATGGGTTAACATAGGATCTCCGGTGGATTTGGTGTTTTACAGAGACTCAAAGACTAGGTCAGTTTCTAAAATGCACTTAGCAGGACATTACATATGTTGTAAAGTAACATATGACATTGCAAAGACTGTTATTAGTATAAAAATGTCTTTATTTTAAAACGTTTCTAAATGTTCGTCCCACTGCCTCGCAGTGCTGTAAGCCAATCAGAGGCGATACATTTGCAGTATGAATATTCATGAGCAAGAGATGGAATCCTATTTTTCTCCCCGCCCACTCCTCCACCGGACTAAAGCAATATGTAAAGTTATACCTCATCACTAAAGCACTTTTTCACAAAAACAGCATGACATGACATTCATTCATACTAGAGAGCACAACTAGACATTTTAAAATGAATGAAAAAATGATGGAATTAGAAAAAAAATCACTGAACTATTTCTTGAGAGATCTGGGGCCTCATTTTCCTACTGAAATGTTGTGTATGCTCAGAGCTAAAAATTCTGTACTCCCAAAAAAAAGGCCCCTGTTTCTTAAATAATGACTAAATAATTTCCTGAAGAGTTTGTTTCTGAAAAAAACAACAACAACAACAACAAAAAAAAAACAACAACAACAACAACAATGAATCATTTAGGTCAGGTTTCAGCTTTAAGACTGGAAGGCTTGGCAGTGCAGCTTTATGGTCATCTGTCCAGCGTGTGTGACCTCCAGAAGGAGAGCTGGAGTGTGTGTATATGTGTGTGTGTGTGTGTGTTATAAAGATGCAGCAGTAGTGACAGAAGGAGCAGTGTGTATGTCTGTCTGTCTGTCTGTCTGTCTCTGTTAGTAGTTTGGCTGGATGGTAACACACCTGCTGATCCACAAGATGTGCCCGGCTCAGCTTCTGACCATCACTGACCTTCAGCAGCCCCTCAGAGCTCAGAAATCCTTAAATATCAGCAGCAGATAAAGCTCCAATACACAGATATACAGCCTGAACCAGTTATACACACCACAAGATGAGAAAAAAAAGAGATGAGATGAGAAAAGAAGATTAAGGAGATGAGAAAATGAAAGACAAGAAGAGAAAAACAAGACTTACAGAGAGGACAGGAGAAATTATAAGATGAGAAGAGATGAGACAAGAAGGGACGCGTTGAGAAATATTTGAGACTAGAAGAGACATAATGGGTAAAAAGAGAAAGAAGAGAAGAGATAAGCAGAGACATCTAAACAAAAATTAGAGTGAGACAAGAAAAGAAAAAAAGAAACAAGATGAGAAAAAGACAGACAAGAAGAGAAGATAAGAGAAGATATGAGACGAGCAAAGGGATTAGGGAAAAGAGAAGAGAAGAAATAAGAAAAAAAAGAAAGAGCAGGCAAGTGTAGAAAAAAGAGAAAAATAAAAAAGAGAAGATAAAAAAGAACAGAAGAGAAGAGAAGAAATAGAGACAAGACTAGAAAAAGAGAATTAATGAAAAAAGTAAAAAAAAAGATGAGAAAAGAATAGATAAATGAACAAATACAAAAGAGAATAGAGAGAAAAAAAGAGGTGAAGTAAGAAAAGGAAATACAAGAAGAAAAAAAAGAAGAGACAAAAATAGGAGATATAAAGGAGATATAAAGATATAAAGAGAAGAAAATAGGAGAGATGAAAAGAGGAAAAAAAGTCAAGAAGAGAAAGAAGTTGAGACATGGGAAGGGAATTGGAGATGTGAGGTTATGCGATTGGTCCTCAGGCAGTTCAGTTCGGCTTTGATTTTTATATATTTTTTTATTGATGATCCTCATTAATATTTATCACAGAGCCCAGGAACATCCCCATCCCTCGTACTGGACCAGTGACATTTACCAGTGCTCTGCTGTACTCCCAGTTCATCAACATCTCTCTACTCTATAGAGACACAGCACTGTTTAATACACACCCGATTATTGATCGATGTTATCGGACATGTGATGTACAGTGGTGTGAAAAAGTATTTTCGTCTTTACAGATTTCTTTTGTTTTTGAAGTCACTGATCATCTATCAGTCTGGACAAGGTTATAGAGTCATTTCTAAAGCGTTGGGACTCCAAAGAACCACAGTGATTCACTATTCACTATAGTGATTCACTATTATTTACTAATGATGATGAGAAAACATGGAACACTGGTGAACCTTCCCAAGAGCGACCGGCCGACCGAAATTACTCCAAAAGGGCATGAACAACTCATCCAGGAGGTCACAAAAGCCCACTAGGCCAGAACAACATTTAAAGAACTGCAGGTCTCACAGTTAAGATCAGTGTTAATGATTTAATAATAAGAAAGAGACTGGGCGAAAATGGTTTCAATGCAAGAATCTTAAATTTACCAACAAACATCTTGATGATCCCCAGAACTTTGAGAAAACTAACACAACATTTTAGAAAAAGAGCATCATACTGAACGTAAAACATGGTGGTGGTAGTGTGATGATGGTCTAGGGCTGCTGGACAACTTGCTGTAATAGATGGAACCATGAATTCTGATTCTCTCTACCAAAAAATTCTGAAGGAGAATATCCGGCCATCTGTTCACGACCTCAAGCTACGACGTACTCGGGTTCTGCAGCAGGACAATGACCCAAAGCACACAAATTGAAACATTCACCTCTGAATGGCTTAAAAATCTAAATGAAGGTTTTGGAGTGGCTGAGTCAAAGTCTGATTGAGATGCTGTGATGAAATCCCTCTGTGTCTGAATTAAAACAAGGTAACACTTTCTATGAATGTCATATAAACATATTTATAACACATTATAATGCATTCATAAGGCATTATTAACATGGCTATACAGGTGCTGGTCAACGAATTAGAATAATTTGAAATAGTGCTATCATGAAATTCTTTGAATGCATTTTTTGTGCAGAAAGCAAATCAGGTGTTCACCGCACCTGTCCTACTCGTTAGACTAATCACAGAACTCGTTACCTGGAAAAAAATTTGCTCAGCTGAGCTTTCCAAAAGGCCCATTTAGGCCATTTAACTGTGACACTGTTGTTTTATTGAATTAGAATAATGGAGAAACCGTTTCATTGAATTAGAATAATTTTTATTATAATTACAATCATCACTTTCTCAGTATTTTGTGGCTGCCCCCTTGGCTTGTATGACTGCCTGAAGTCTCCGCGGCATCGATTTGACCAGCTTGTCGCAAGTTTCCGCACTCACAGCTTCCCAGGCAGTGGCGATGTTCTGCTTCAGTTGGTCCAGCGTAGTAGGCTTTCTGTCGCGAATTTTCCGCTTGACGATGGCCCAAAGGTTTTCAATGACATTGAGGTCAGGCGAGTTGGCCGGCCATGCCAAAACTTCAAGCTGTTTTTTAGTGAACCAATCTTTGGTCGACTTTGCCGCATGAGCCGGTGCAAGATCCTGTTGAAATATGAAGTCTTCTTCGCCGAACTGTTCCTCAACAGTCGGAATCAGGAACGTTTCCAGAACATCTTGATATACGGCAGCATTGACAGTCTTCTTGAGGAAGCAGAGTTTCCCTACACCTCGAGCGGACATGCATCCCCAGACCATAACGCTCTGGGGAAACTTGACAGATCTTTTCACGCACTCGTGGTTGTAGGTTTCGCCACCACGACGCCAGACACGAGGACCTTGGTCACCGAAGGAGATGCTTCAGCAGTCCACTCGCTGTGTTCTTTGGCTCACTTCAGCCGTTTCTCCATTTGTTTCTTGTTCAGCATCGGTTCTGCTGCTGCAACGCGAGATTTGAAGCCGAGTTCGCGCAGACGACGGTAAGTGGTTGATCTGGAGACGTCAGCGCCGGTCTGCTTGTTCCACAAGTCGGTGAGCTCGGAAGTGGACTTGAACCGGTTGCTGACTGCGATCTTTCTCAGCTGTTTGTTGTCGCGAGCAGAAGTTTTTCGGACGCCGGAACAGTTGGTGCGCTTGCTGCAGTTTTTCTTGAGAGCTTTGCAGACGGAAGACTGGCTGATGCCGAGCTGCTCAGCAATTTTAGTTTGGGTCAAGCCTTGTTGGCGAAGGGCTTGAATTTGAGCCACTATTCCGGTTGAGAGGTCGCGCTGCTTACCCATGATTGATTTTACAACTAAGAAATTCTTCTCAACCCTGACTTTATACTGCACAGTGAACACTCTTCACAGAAAACAAAAATTCGAGCATTTATTCTAATTCAATGAAACGGTTTCTCCATTATTCTAATTCAATAAAACAACAGTGTCACAGTTAAATGGCCTAAATGGGCCTTTTGGAAAGCTCAGCTGAGCAAATTTTTTTCCAGGTAACGAGTTCTGTGATTAGTCTAACGAGTAGGACAGGTGCGGTGAACACCTGATTTGCTTTCTGCACAAAAAATGCATTCAAAGAATTTCATGAATGCACTATTTCAAATTATTCTAATTCGTTGACCAGCACCTGTACATATTTATAAAACTCTATAATACATCATATCCATGTTTATGACGCATCATAAACTGTGATTATAATGCATTAATAGCTGTGTCTATAACACAGTTATGCGTCAATACCGAGAAACTCAGTCCCAGCTTGTAGACTTGTATCATGACGAAAACAGCTTCCAACTTATAAACACACCCTCAGTAATCCTATAAATATATTTTTAACCACTCATGAATTATACTTCTCTTGAATATAATATTAGTTATAGTCAATTATAATGTATTATAACAGGTCTTTGTGCGCTCTAAAAAGTGACATACTTTTTCATTGTAGGACTAGATTATTAATGATAGAGATATACTATTTTAACATGTATATCATAAGCATAGCTTATAATGTATTATAATCACAAGTCATAATGCTTAATAAACATGGCTATAATGGGTTATGCATTTTTATAAATATGTATAGCCATGTTTATAATGCCTTATGAAGGCATTATAATATGTTATGAATGTGGTTATAGCGTCTAATAAAGATAACATTCATAGAAAGTGTTACCATTTACTCTTATCTTTATCTTTGTCTGATATTAAAGTTTGATAATCTGAAAAACATCAGCATGACAAAAAATACTAAATACTTTTTCATGCCACTGTGTATTGTTACAGCTCTGTTTTTTTTTTACTATTATAGACTGGATCAGTTATAAAAACTCAATTTAATTAGAAAATAAAACAGGAGAACTGACTCCCACCACTGATTCAACTTCATATGAACTCTGATTCAGTTCAGTTCATTTTCTGTGCACCAATTAACACAAACATAAAAGCTTCACAGAGTGTAAACAAACAGTAAATAACCCGTTTATACTCTCATAAAGCGCATAAAACCGACATCGTAAAGTTTCAGACGATTCTTTAAATCTCTCATAAATCTACACGTCCAGCCGCAGCAGGGAGGGGTGTGTGTATGGGGGGGTGTACGGGGGGGTGGAGTTGGAGGGTATCCCGCGGCCGTTAATGCAAAACGTTAATTAATTTTCAGAGTAAACGCACTGAGGGGCTGCTATTATCCCCCCGCCCAGCGCTAACCAGTGCTCTTAACCACCATCCCAACGGAGCAACGGGGGAAAGGCTTTGATCTCCCAGGCAGAGAGAGAGAGAGAGAGAGAGAGAGAGAGAGAGAGAGAGAGAGAGAGAGAGAGAGAGAGAGAGAGAGACCACACTCATTATTTCTCAAACTGACTCTCTAAGACCATATTAATTCTCTAACTCTCTATACCACATCTCTCTTTCTCTTTTTCTCTCAAAAGTTTGTAACAAATGCGTGAGACTTGGCGACTCCAAAACACAGGAGCAACTTCACAACAGGATGCTTCAGGAAAAACATTGTCCTGTTGCATCACCCAACTTCCACAGAGCTTTAGCTAACATACAGTATAGTACAGTACTCTCATATTACCCTGTACAATTTTTTTGATGCACTTATATTTTCATCTTCTCCTCAATGATGGTAAGCTGGCCAGACCCTGATGTAGCAAAACGGGCCCAAATTATGATGTTTCCTCCAGTAAGAATGCAGGATATTGAAAAAACAAAAATGACATTGCAATGTCTTTTTCTCGATGATATACAGCTCTGGAAAAAATGAAGAGACCGCTTTAGTTTCTGAATCTCTACTTTTGCTGATTTGGCTATTTATAGGTATTTGTTTGAGTAGAGTATTTATCTAAACCTGAGCATTTATCTGCAGAAAATAAGAAATGGTTGAAATAACAAAAAAGATGCAGAGCTTTCAGACCTCAAATAATGCTTGGTGGAATAAAAATAATATTTGGTGGAATAATCCTGGTTTTTAATCACAGTTTTCATGCATCTTTGCATCATGTTCTCCTCCACCAGTCTTACACACTGCTTTTGAATAACTTTATTTTTAGATCATTCAAGCAGTTCAGTTTGGTTTGATGGCTTGTGATCATCCATCTTCCTCTTGATTATATTCCAGAGGTTTTTATTTTGGTAAAATCAAAGAAACTCATCATTTTTAAGTGGTCTCTTATTTTTTGTCCAGAGCTGTATATCACAATACTAAATAAAACAGACGCTGTCCGAGATCCGGACAGACCGAGAGCTGAGTCAGCGCTTTAGAGCCAGCCAATCACTTAAAGCTCAAGGAAAAAAAAAAAAAAAAAATCTGGAAATTAATCAGGCGTTTAAATGGGCTTAAAATGTTTTTCAACAACACAATATAAAATCATATATTCATTTGTCAATACCCTTGACTTGGATGAGGATCAGATCACATTTTATGTCTAAATCATGCAAAAAACAAACAAAAAAAAACAAAAAAACAATGAAATTCAAAAAGGTTGAGATACTTTTTCTTGCCGCTTTATTAATAAATGAAATAAATATTTGGGTTTATACTTTGGGTTTATACTGTCTCTAAAATAAATATAAGGCGTTTTGAATGAAGGGGTTTCTGAAGGGTTTAGATGTAGTATATTAAAGTGCTGCAGTGCCGGGAGCTAAAGCGATGTCTGACGGTCTGAGAGCAGTCCGATATTTCCTGGTAAAGAGTCTGCGGGCGTTCGGCTGGTTAATCGATGCTCTCCGTGTCTGACATGAGCAGATTAGATGCAGCGGGCTCGTCCACACCGCTGCCGCGGTTCCCGCCGACGGCTTAATCCCCCTCGGTCTGACCGGAGATGCTGATTTGAGGGTCAAACCAGTGCAGCTGACCTGCTCAATGACACACGAGTGAAAAGAGATTTAGGACAAGGCCGAGGTTTTAATGGAATGCAGGACTTTAGCACCAGTTTAATTACTGGAGAGTCCAGTTCGTGATTGATTACAATGGGAACGGGGTGGGCGTGGTTCAAATAAAGACCAGGATGGAGCTTAGTGTGTAATTATACTAGAGTCAAGTTCTCAAATACGTTATTTAACATCTGCCCATCTTTTGGGGTCAGGGCATGGAGTCAGTTCTTCTTTCCAGAATCAGAGCCATATATTCCTGAAATGGAATATTTCCTGAAATTTGGTATTTCTCAATCAGTGATACATTTATAAATAAGTAACATGTTGCTAATTCCAGAATCAGTAATATAATTCAGAGTCTGTGACAAATTAAAGCTACATATTTCAGAAATTGAATAATATTATACAGTACAGCATTTCTAAATCAGTACAGCATTTCTGATTCAGTACAGTATATCTGAATCAGTACAGTATTTTTGAATCAGTACAGTATTTCTGAATCATTACAGCATATCTGAATCAATACATTATTTCTGAATCAATAAATTATTTCTGAATCAGTACATTATTTCTGAATCAGTACAGTATTTCTGAATCAGTACAGCATATCTGAATCAATACATTATTTCTGAATCAGTACATTATTCCTGAATCAGTACACTATTTCTGAATCAGTACAGTATATCTGAACCATTACATTACTTCTGAATCAGTACAGTATTCCTGAATCATTACAGTATTTCTGAATCATTACAGTACTCCTGAATCAGTACAGAATTCCTGAATCAGTGCATAATTTCTGAATCAGTGCAGCATTCCTGAATTAGTACATTATTCCTGAATCAGCACACTATTCCTAAATCAGTACAGCAATCGTAAATTAGTACATTATTCCTGAATCAGTAACATATTCCTGAATCAGTAGACTATTCCTGAATCAATAACATATTTCTGAATCAGCAGACTATTCCTTAATCAGTGCAGCATTCCTGAATCAGTACAGTATTTCTGAATCAGTACAGTATTCCTGAATCAGAACAGAATTTCTGAATCAATACAGTATTCCCAAATCAGTACAGCATTCCTAAATTAGTACATTATTCCTAAATCAGTACATTATTCCTGAATCAATACAGTATTCCCAAATCAGTACAGCATTCCTAAATTAGTACATTATTCCTAAATCAGTACATTATTCCTGAATCAATACAGTATTCCTGAATCAGTACAGCATTCCTAAATTAGTACATTATTCCTAAATCAGTACATTATTCCTGAATCAATACAGTATTCCTGAATCAGTACAGCATTCCTAAATTAGTACATTATTCCTAAATCAGTACATTATTCCTGAATCAATACAGTATTCCTGAATCAGTACAGCATTCCTAAATTAGTACATTATTCCTAAATCAGTACATTATTCCTAAATCAGTACATTATTCCTGAATCAGTAACATATTCCTGAATCAGTACAGAATTTCTGAATCAGTTCACTATTGTTGAATCAGTAAGTAGTCCCGAATCGGTACAGAATTCCTGAATTAGTACATTATTTTTGAAATCAGTACACTATTCGTAAATAAGTACACTATTGCTGAATCAGCACATAATTCTTGAGTCAGTACAGAATTATTTAAAAACATTTTTGTTCGATGTGTGCTAACACTCTCGCAGCAGCCCAGGGGGTTAAACTGGGAAGTAGCTTCAGTTTGTGGTTTTAGATGCTTGGACTTGGATTGGCATTTTTGGCTTAATTTTTAGTTAAAATAGTGTATAAAGCACTATAAATGGTCACTGGTGTTGTGATCACTTTTATAGCAGCTTGAGGATTAAACTGGTCCCTTGTAGTTCTGGTTCATCTCAGCAGTAAACAGAGCTGAGGTCCGGTACTGTGATTTTTTTGGCTTTATTTCAATAACACAGAAAATAATTGAACCACAAAATTCATATTTCTACAGTCACTGGGGTAGAGTGGTGTTTTCTTCACCAAGTCAGAAAGTCTGCCCTGCCAAGGGCAGTGTTGTTATCCACTACACTAACCGATTTAGTGTCCGTCTGAAGCAACAAGAGAAGGACAGGGTCAAGGAAAGAGTGCAGGCCACTGCTTTTAGGAGATGCAGGTTCAGGAGCAGGAGGATCCCATCCAGAGGTGAAAGAGACGAGGGTCAGGTCTACACAGCGGAGAGAGATGAGAAGAAGCTGGAGACGGACTAAGTGTCCAGGGCTTCTAACGGCGAGAGCCACGAGTAAAAAGCGAGTCGGTGAAGAACGGAGAGAAACTCTGCTGACCTTAAACTGGGACTGAGCTTTGAACCAAGGTTAGAGAGGAGCGAAAAAACACACTCTCTAAAGAGACACTGAGCACTGCACTGAGAAAAAGAGAGAGATGGAGGAGGAGGAGGAGGAGGAGGGGTGGAAAAAGCAGTGAAGACAGAAGGACGAGAAGAAAAAGGGAAATGAGGACAAAGCGGAGGGATGAAAAGAGTAATGATGTGAAGGAGACGACAAAGGAGCCATAAAAATGAAAAAGACGAAGGAGAAAAGAACCTGGGGGAAGCAACCGAGCACAAACACAAAGATTCAGAATATTTTTTCCGACTGCGCGGCGGAGTCACAGAAAACACTCCTGAACACGTCCTCGGCACAGCCGGAAAACAGAGCACTGCACCGCCGTTCCATTACAACACAAGCAACGTGAAGCATGGAGCACAGTCTGTGGGAATGATGAAATGTCTGATTTACCTAAACTTGGAAAAGTGTCCAACTCTACAGAATGTGGAACAATTTTTTTAATCAGTACAAAGTTAATGAATTAGAGACATGTTCCTGAATCCGTGTTATCTCCTGAATCAGGGACATTATCCAGAATCAGTGCTACATTTCTGAATCAGTGGCATATTACAGAATCAGTGCCATCTTTCTGAATTAGGGTACTGATCTGGAATAAGCACCTTATTACAGAATCAGTGCTACACATCTAAATCAGTGCCATGTTTTAGAATCAGTGCCATGTTCTAGAATCAGTGCCATGTTCTAGAATCAGTGCCATGTTCCAGAATCAGTGCTACATATCTAAATCAGTGCCATGTTCTAGAATCAGTGCTACATATCTAAATCAGCGCCATGTTTTAGAATCAGTGCCATGTTCTAGAATCAGTGCCATGTTCTAGAATCAGTGCCATGTTCCAGAATCAGTGCTACATATCTAAATCAGTGCCATGTTTTAGAATCAGTGCCATGTTCTAGAATCAGTGCCATGTTCTAGAATCAGTGCCATGTTCCAGAATCAGTGCTACATATCTAAATCAGTGCCATGTTCTAGAATCAGTGCCATGTTCTAGAATCAGTGCCATGTTCCAGAATCAGTGCTACATATCTAAATCAGTGCCATGTTCTAGAATCAGTGCCATGTTCTAGAATCAGTGCTACATATCTAAATCAGTGCCATGTTCTAGAATCAGTGCCATGTTCTAGAATCAGTGCTACATATCTAAATCAGTGCCATGTTTTAGAATCAGTGCTACATATCTAAATCAGTGCCATGTTCCAGAATCAGTGCTACATATCTAAATCAGTGCCATATTCCAGAATCAGTGCTACATATCTAAATCAGTGCCATGTTCCAGAATCAGTGCTACATATCTAAATCAGTGCCATATTCCAGAATCAGTGCCATATATCTGAATCAGTGCCATATTCCAGAATCAGTGCCATATATCTGAATCAGTGCCATATTCCAGAAGCAGTGCCATATATCTGAATCGGTGCCATATTCCAGAATCAGTGCTGCATATCTGAATCAGTGCCATATTCCAGAATAAGTGATGCATTACAAAATCAGTGGCAAATTCCTGTATTAATGGCATATTCCAGAATCAGTGCCATATTCCAGAATCAGTGCTACATATCTAAATCAGTGCCATGTTCCAGAATCAGTGCTACATATCTAAATCAGTGCCATATTCCAGAATCAGTGCCATATATCTGAATCAGTGCCATATTCCAGAAGCAGTGCCATATATCTGAATCAGTGCCATATTCCAGAAGCAGTGCCATATATCTGAATCAGTGCCATATTCCAGAATCAGTGCTGCATATCTGAATCAGTGCCATATTCCAGAATAAGTGATGCATTACAAAATCAGTGGCAAATTCCTGTATTAATGGCATATTCCAGAATCAGTGCCATCTTCCTGAATTTGGGCAATCATGCAAAATAAGTGCCTTATTACAGAATCAGTGCTACATTTCTAAATCAGTGCCATTATCCAGAATCAGTGCTATGTTTCTTAATCAGTGCTATCTTTCAGAATAAGTGATGCATTACAAAATCAGTGGCAAATTCCTGTATTGATGGCCTATTTCAGAATCAGTGCTACATTTCTAAAATCACTGTCATATTCCAAAATCAGGGCTATTATCGAGAATAAGTGCTATGTTTCTAAATCAGTGCCATAATCCAGAATAAGTCATACATTGCAAAATCAGTGCCAAATTCCTGTATTGATGGCATATTCCAGAATCAGTGCCATACTCCTGAATTAGGTCAATCATCCAGAATAAGGATCATATTACAGAATAAGTGCTACATATCTGAAACAATGCCATCTACTTGAATTGAGGCAACGATTCAGAATAAGTGCCATATTCCAGAATACAGCAAGTATATTAGTATAAATACCTGAATCAATGGCATATTCAGAAATCATTTTCCAAAATAAGTGCCATATTTCTGAATGAGTGCTGTATTCTGGAATCACTAAAATTTCTGAATCAAAACCATATTATCATATTTCAAAATCAGTGCCATGCTACTGAATTAGGGTCACATTCTATAAGGAGTTAAACATTACAGAAGCAGTACTCATTTCTGAATCAGTGGCATATTTCAAAATTAGGGCTATTTGTCTGAATCTGTGCCATATTATAGAATCACTGCCCCATTCTTGAATCAGTGTCATATTTCTGTATCAGTGCTACAATTCAGAATCAGTGACATATTCCTCAGTGTGGTACTTTTCAATCAGTGCAGTATTTCTGAAGCAGTGCTTGCCAATATTCCAGGTCACAATTGTTTTTTCAGTGTCGGAATCAGTGTTGCATTTTCCTGAATTAACAGCAAATTACTAAACAGTACTATTATACAGAACTGATGTTATATTCCATGTATTAGTGTCATATTCATGAATTATATTAACCCTTAAAATGATGCAGCATTTTGCATATTTATCTGCATATCTTTGACAGCTTTGAAAACATTTTAAAATAAACACATAAACACATGCAAATGCATTCCTCCCAATTCCTCCAACCCTATGATTATTTTTATAGCATTAATTTAGGTTCAGAATCTCGTTCACTTCTACTCTCCGCTCTGAAACAGCAGGTGTTTAGGGCGGCAGTCTGAGATACAGACATGATGAGAGGTGACACAATGAAAATGAACAGGCAGAGTGTGTGTGTGTGTGTGTGTGTGTGTGTGAGAGAGAGAGAGAGAGAGAGAGAGAGAGCAGCGTAAGCAAAACCCTGAGTGTAAGAGCCTGTGTGTGCGTGCGTGTGTGTGTGTGTGTGTGTGTGTGTGTATTAGTGTGTGTATATAAGTGCGCGTGTGTGGTGAGAAATTCCCCTAGGTGAGGTTATGTGGAGGTTGTGGAGCAGCGGGTCGGCATCGCTTCTGGTTATCCAGCACAAACAGACAGACAAATCTCTCACACACTCACATACCAAACACATCACACACACACACACATCATCATACACACAACATACACACAACATACACACACAAAACAGAAAACAAATACAGACTGACAGAAGGCAGAAACCACAAACCCGAACCCCTATTCACTGTTCAGACTGTCCAGCTATTAAATCAGTATTATATGAGGAACTGTATTTTTTGCTCCATGGCTCCCCCTACTGTTGGTTGAGTGTAACTCACTTTTACTCCACGGCATATTAAACATATATTATTCACTTAAGAACTCCTTGTGGTCAGCTTTACACTTGCATTTCTGGACAAGCTGAGAGATCCAGAAGCAGCATCTGAGAGAAGCATGTGGACTAAAGTAGTAGAGAAACGTTAAAGGATTTTACACTCAGGTTAACTTATGACTCAAGTTACACAGTGTTAAACAATTCTGGAAAAAAGAATTGGTCTACTACAGCTTCACCAGAGATACATACCGCAGTAAAAGAAGAAGAGGCCATTAATCCACTCAGTAGAGCATCAACATGATTCTGAAGCTGACATTTTAATGTAGAAAAGCTAAACAATGTTATTCGAATTCCTACTATACTATTGATTGTATAGTTTAAGGACGCATTCAATTCAATCAAACCGTTAGCCATTAGCATTTGAGCTTTTGGCTGAGGAGTCCGTCCAAAAAAAAAAACTGCAAGGCAATGGCCCCGCCTCCTCCAGCAGAAAGCAGAAAGTAGAGCTGCACGATATATCATTTAAGCATCGTCAACATGATGTGCGCATGTGCAATTGTCACATTACAGGACATGAGACGTCACTTAAGGCAATTAAATCCAACATGTCATGTTTCAATGTTTTAATTCTTGACACAAGAAGTAGATACACAGCGCCGTCTATGTGTCTGTGTGAGTGACAGGCTGCTGCTGCCTGAGAAGCGTGAGGGGGAAGGGGAATGGGAGGAGGGTGGGGCAGGAGTGAACACGAGGTAACCGCATGGTCTCCCTCCACATGGTTGGTGTCAAAAGCAGTGCATCTCAGTGCATATCTTGCAGCACAGATATTTCTAATTACAGCTGAATTCACACTTTCAATTCCAGAAAAAACTATTTTATTCACCTTTTAAAAAGCCATTTAAATGCCTGATTAAAGGGCTGATTATTTTTGTCTTGCTGTTTTCCTCGGGTTTTGAGTGGAGCTCGGCCCTGACTCAGCTCTTGATCGGTCCGGACGCGAGACAGCGCACGGGTGGGGGCGGGGCTGGTGATGTCATGAGCCCTTGCATTGTTTAATATCGCGCTATATATCATCAAAAAAAGAATATCTGCAATTTGCAATTTTTCAAATATCGTGCAGCCCTATCATACAGGCATGTCTAACAAGAGGTAACCTACCCAAAGGTAGCCTCTATTAGCCTTTTTATAGGGTAGTAGGGGAATGCCTACCTTCATGGGCATGAGGAAAATCAGAAGGAAAAAAAAAACGCATGTTAATGGCAGGTGTGAAAACCAGTTCTTATAAAATCTACATTAATATTCTTCAGCATCTGCACACAGCTGTGTTTAGAGTCAGTACAGATGGTTTTGTGTTATTATCTGAGCTCAGGAAGCACATGGCTGTTATTGTACATGATAACCCAGTGTACGTCTCAGATCCAGCAGATAGAGCTGAGGCTGGAAATCGCTGAAATATTCCTTTAACGGTGTGAAACTGCAAACGGCACATTTTAACAAAAGTCTTCCACTGTGAGAGGTTTAAAAATAGCAAACACATCTACACCCACTCTACATACCAATCACTGCTCCACACTACAGAGAGAGAGAGAGAGAGAGGGAGGGAGAGAGAGAGAGAGAGAGAGAGAGAGAGAGATAGAGAGAGAGAGAGAGAAGAGATCATGTCTCACAAAGCGACGGTATGAACAAAAGTATAGCGTGGAATGAAGGACAGCGGTGTGACGGAGTGATTCAAAGAACGAGGAAAAAAAAAAAGAGTTTAGTAGCTTCCGCAGCTTCACCTCCATCTCACCTCCACCACAGTACCCTACCTCAGCACCACCACAGCCATTATCTGCTTTAATTCAGTGGCCCTAATGAATCTGATGAAAGATCGGATTTGGACTTGAAACACCTCCAACCAAAGAAAAGGGAGAAACACAGGCACGACACACACAGAGGAAAATCTCTCACTCTATATACAAGAGTTGGACAATGAAACTGAAACACCTGGTGTTAGACCACAATAATTTATTGTGGTGACGGACAGTTCTGGTGGAAACAGGAGAGTTGAGGTGCACATTGAATTCTGTCGTGATTTGATCAGCCGTGGTTTTATGTTTTTTGGATACAATCCGGGTTAGCACCCGAACATCCCTTTCAGACAGCTTCCTCTTACAGCGTCCACAGTTAATCCTGTTGGATGTGGTTGGTCCTTCTTGGTGGTATGCTAACATTACCCTGGTTACCGTGCCTCTTGATACATCACAAAGACTTGCTGTCTTGGTCACAGATGCGCCAGAAAGACGTGCACCAACAATTTGTCCTCTTTTGAACTCTGGTATGTCACCCATAATGTTGTGTGAATTTCAATATTTTGAGCAGAACTGTGCTCTTACCCTGCTAATTGAACCTTCACGCTCTGCTCTTACTGGTGCAATAATATGCAATTAATAAGGACTGGCCACCAGGCTGTTCCAATTTAGCCATGAAACCTCCCACACTAAAATTACGACAGGTGTTTCAGTTTAATTGTCCCCGTACATACAGTGCTGAGAGAAAAACAAAAATAGAAACCACTTAAAATTGATGAGTATCTTTGATTTTACCAAATTAAAAACCTCTTGAATATAATCAAGAGGAAAATGTATGATCGCAAGCCATCAACCCAAGCTGAACTGCTTGAATTTTTTAGCACCAGGAGTGCAGGCATAAAGTTATTCAAAAGTAGTGTGTAGGACTGGTGGAGGAGAACATAATGCCAAGATTCATGAAAACTGTGATTAAAACCAAGATTTTCTGTCTATCCACTGGTATCATATCTAACACCAGGCATGGGCTAGAGAGGTATAAATACCCCCAGTATTGACCCCCAGTGGAGCAGTGGAAGAACTGTGTTCTCTGGAATGATGGAACTCCATCCATTACTTCTGGGATGAGTAATGAGTTGTGGAGTTGGGGATGAGGTGATGAGGGTGGTGATCATTATTGAACATCCTGACTTTACTAACTAGGACCATTTAACATTGAATCCAATCAAAACCTCAAAAGAGAAATGCTCCAATATCTCGTAGGACCTTTCTCTGGACATTAGAGAAAGTTACTCCGATAAAAGCAGCATAAACAATTTTTTAAAATTCTTTATTTTTAGAGTAAACAATGAATGGAAAGGTGTCCCATTACTTTAGTCCAGTATACAGGGCTGCATGCCTCCACCATTAACACTTAAAATACACTTCTAAAGAACAGAAAGAGCATCATCCTGCTCCATTTATCAACTATTTAACACACAAACACACACACACACACACACACATACACACCATTCATCAAATCAAAACACCATCAGCCATTACTAGAAGGTCAAATGTCGATCTATCTGGCAGATAGCCACACACAAAGGTGTCTGTGTGAGTGTGTGTGTGTGTGTGTGTGTGTAGGTGTGTGTGTGTGTGTTGCACCATCATTAGCATTCCCAAACAGCAGCCAGCCAGAGGAAATCAGCAGCTCCCAGAAACTCAGACACTGCTCTGTACTGATACACTGACAATCTATCAGTGACTACACACACACACACACACACACACACAGAAAGAAAGAAAGATAGAAACTGCACCACAGGAATCAGAAAGCTCTGCCTGGGGTTAAGAAGAAGCAGCAGATCATCTGCTGGCTTGGTGGTCTAGTGGTCTGATGGTCTGATGGTCATACTGGGGGGCCGCTGGGGTGGTTAAGGTCACTGGTGATTAATACTGGGGGATTGATGAGCTGCAGTGTGAGTGATTAGAGCTGATAGAAGCCTAACACTCAATCTAATAACACTGACCTGCAGCAGGGAAAGGGTTAATCCTCCACTGACCACAAGATTACTATGACATCTGACCTATACACACACACACACACACACACACACAGAGACTGGAAAGTAAGTGTGTGTGTGTGTGTGTGTGTGTGTGTGTAGTGAAACAGGGAGTGTGTATGTGTAAAAAAAAACTTTTTCAAAAACTTCAAAAATGTCGAATCTACAGTTAAATTTCACTTTTATTTAGTATTCACTACACTGTGTATTATAAATAATAGGTATAATTCAATATTCACTATTAATATCAATGTAAATTCATTGAAAGATTCAATGTTCAAATGGACAATTCTAGCCAGACACCGCCAGTCACGATCATTATCACCCACTGCACTACACTGCACTGGTAATATCAGCCCTCTGGATGTATTTCTGATACACATGTGACACTGTATTAAAATGCAATCTAATTTAATAGACTTTAATAGACATAGAACGTGTCATCAATCGGCATCCACTATCAGACCTTACTCCAACCCCCGTAATTCACATCACCTTCTTATACCTCCCTATACTTGTTCCACCCCCATTATTACTTATTATTAATAAGTAATAAGTATCCACTATACAGTTAAATTTCTCTCATAAAACCTAGAATTACATTTTTAAAACATTTTATTTATATAGCGTTCTTACAATGCCAATGCATGTGAAGTCAGACTCCGCCTCTTTATGAACTGCTGCTGATGCTGTAGCATTGCCGAGTAGCATCACAGCGCTAACACTCGGAGGAAAACGCAGCAGCAACTCTTTGTTCTTATACATCAGCTCACAGATGCAACCTTGTGCTGATCAACATCACCCTAGGAGTGACAAGACGAAACAGTGCCATCTACTGTACCCTCCAAGAGAGAGAGAGCAAGGCCAATTGTGCTCCCTCAGGGCTCCGGTAGCCGATGACAAACTGCATAAACAGGATTCGAACTGGCAATCTCCTGATCATAGTGGCTGCGCTTAGCCTGCTGGACCTCTCGAAGCCCAATATAAGCCACACTTTTAACTAAATAATTAGGCAATATACAGGGGCGCCGAGTGGTTTAAAAAGAGGCGGAGTCTGATTTCAGATGTATCAGAAGAGGCATGTGCTATTATTTTTCACCCTCCTTGTGTTGTTGCATCACTAGTGATGAGTAGCAGCTGAATGGGTGGGACGATTGGCCAAGCTAAATTGGGAGAAAATTATTACATGGTTGGTCAAAAAAAAATAAAAAAATAAATAAATAAAATACAGTAGCCAACCAGGAAATGTCCCGAGAGTAAAGTAGTGATATTAAAAGTAAAATGGTAGATTAATTACTTGGGCTGCCAGTTTAAGAAGCTTGAAGGGAAAGGAGCATTTTCCGCTCATGATCAGTTACAGGGCTGCTGTGATTATCATCAGTTATCTACATTTATAACCTGCTGTTATTAACGCTCTAGTGTTACAGTTAGAGCAGAAGAGCATGCGTTGGTTCACATGGATTTACTTATCTCTTCTAAAAACAGTTTATTTGGGTGAGTAAAACACTTTTGAAACTTGTTATTCTTAAAACATAAGCAAACATATATTAACCGCAGTTTTATATAAGCCACAGTGTTCAAAGCAGGTAAAAACAATTATAGGTATTAGGGGTGTCACGATTCTCTAAATCCTCAATTCGATTTTATTTCCGATTTTAGGGTCACGATTCGATTCGATTCTCGATTTTCTTTTTTTTCTTTTTTTTACAGCAGAGAGGCCTATGCCAGTTTTAGATTAGTCTATGGTCAGTCATTGGTTTGATTAATCAAATTTACAATATCTTATTTCAAAAGGTGGGCTTGATATAAGTGATGCAAAGTGATACAAGTGATCTGTAATACACCACATTAGGCACTAATGGTCAAATTTAAATAATTTAATTAAGATATATATGTAATGCCATCTAGTGGCTTTTTTTTGGTAGCAGCAGTGTGCACTATTAAAACAGCAATGTGCAACATAACAAAACAAATAATAAAAATGTAGAAACAGTCATGTACAAAATAATAGAACAATAAGAGCCTTAACAAACTGAGCTTTTTACTTCGATGCTCAAGACCATGACATAATTTCGATCGATTTCGATAAAATATCAATATTGTGACACCCCTAATAGGTATGTATTTCTCTAGAATGGCTTATTTAAAAAAAAACCAACTATGGATTGCTATTAGTTTTTTGATGACTTAATCTATCCTGAGTTCTTGAAGGTTCTGCAGTGCAGTGGGTTCCAGTATTAGAACACCAGCTCCTTGTACGGAGGATAAGGAGGATATGGAGAACGTTCTGCTGTGAGGAGAGTAAGGAACTGAAGAGGGGGTCAGCGCTCGGACCCCCAGAGTGTAAGAGGTTAATACATTTCTGATGGAGTGTGTGAACGGCTCCCGCCGGGGCCCTATAGACCACAGACAATTAGAAAACTGCAGAAAAACACTGAGGAGCTTCCACAAGGACACACACACACACTTACACACACACAGCGAGCGGCCCATGATTCAAATCTTATCTCAGAGTGAGTGTTAATGGCGGTCCTGCCTGCAGCCCCTTTATTTTATTATTTCTGCTGAGCGGAGTTTGATTCAGCCGTTATCTCCACACACACTGCGCTCATCCCTCATACTGATCACATCCTTCAGCACACACACACACACACACAGAGCCCACCCTCACAATCAGACCCCGATCCAGCTGATTAAACAATCAATGGACATGGGAAGGGTCTGAGAGCTCCAACACTAAATAACTTTCAGCTCTGAGGACCAGAGTGACAAGGAGGGAGGTTCCCTTAAAAAAGAAAAACTGATGAAATCATAAATAAAAAATAAAAGTAATACAAGACTTTTTATAACAGGGGTGTCCAAACATTTTATGTTGGGGGCCAGAAGGAGAAATATATTTGAAGTCACGGGCCACAGACTCTGTAATAAAACAAATAATGAAATATACCCCTTTGAATAATACATTTTCCTGATTACTTTCATTTACACACCATTTTACTTGACTTACTATCTTTATCTTTGACAGTGTTGTGTAAACTAAGATTTTTCAAATTGATGTTTAATTTCATGATGTCTCTTAATGTTAAACTCTTTAATTACGGCAACTTTTACCCTCTCCTCTTTTAGACTCTTTGGCCCGTTTTTCTGCGCTAGAAATGCACACTCTTTCCGCTTTTAGACTAATTGGTCCGTTTTTCTGCTCTAGAAATGCGCACTCTCTCCGCTTTTAGACTCTTTGACCCGTTTTTCTGCTCTAGAAATGCGCACTCTCTCCGCTTTTAGACTCTTTGGCCCGTTTTTCTGTTCTAGAAATGCACACTCTCTCCGCTTTTAGACTCTTTGGCCCGTTTTTCTGCTCTAGAAATGCGCACTCTCTCCGCTTTTAGACTCTTTGGCCCGTTTTTCTGCGCTAGAAATGCACACTCTTTCCACTTTTAGACTAATTGGTCCGTTTTTCTGCTCTAGAAATGCGCACTGTCTCCGCTTTTAGACTCTTTGGCCCGTTTTCGTGCTCTAGAAATGCACACTCTCTCCGCTTTTAGACTCTTTGCCCCGTTTTTCTGCGCTACAAATGTGCACACTCTCCGCTTTCAGACTCTTTGGCCCGTTTTTCTGCGCTAGAAATGTGCACCCTCTCCGCTTTTAGACCCTTTGTCCCGTTTTTCTGCGCTAGAAATGCGCACTCTCTCCGCTTTTAGACTCTTTAGACTGTCGAAAGCACCAAAGCACTCAGCCGAGCACGAACTGCCACTGCAGGTAATTCATTCAGCGCGAGAGGAAAAAAAGCACCCTAAAGGAATAAAATGAAGCTGGAGAGCAACATTTTCTTCAGCCTGCACACGATTGATTCCCTTTTTTTTTTTTTGCTTGCACACATTTGTGCTCACGAGAAATTCATTTACACACGCAAAAGGTTAAAACACAGGTTAATTTTTTTACCTGGTATTTTTTGCGCCATCGACATTTGACACTGATGTGACGGCATAGAGATAAAGCCAACATGGGGCCCTGGAATAAAGAATGCATAAACTGGACAGAGGAAACTTTTTTTTACTTTCTTGTAAACATTAGTAATTCGTTGGACGGGGTAGTTGGGGTAGAAACTAATAAGATGTGTTAATGGTTTAACACTGACAGGCCTTCTTTTATTACAATATACTTACACATATATATATATATATATATATATATATATATTTCAATTATGAGGGTCTAATTCAAGGCTACTTTATTGCATTGTTTGAATCTAAAAAACCTCACAGACACACCCACACAGCAAGCCAAGAGATCCTCCTCTTATTGAGGTTAAACACTGAACAGGCCTCCCTTTCTCTCTCTCTCTCCCTCTCTCTCTCTTGTTCTATCTCTCTTTCTCTGGGGTCACTCACTTGTTGCTGGTGTTGCGGAGGATGGCCAGAGCGTCTGGGAAGCCGTCCAGGTTATAGTCCCCGAGGTGTAAGGTGATGGGGGGCTGCAGCGCCGTGGCAGAGGAAGCTTCTGGAGGAACAAATCCCCACAGAGAATCCCTCCTCTGAAAATCAGTCAGAACCGGAACCCACTGAGAGAAAAAAAAAAAAACAGATAGCGAGAGAGAGATCAATATTATCAGTCTGTTCATCATACTGACCAATAGTAGAGACTCAGCAGAGACTCGTAACATAATCCAAAAACAATGGATTCATAGCTATTTTTGATTATATATATATATATATATATATATAATCAAAAATAGCTATGAATCCATTGTTTTTGGATTATGTTACGAGTCTCTGCTGAGTCTATATATATATATATATATATATATATATGATTTCTATTAAAGAAAAGAACAAAAGTAGAAGAGAAGATTCAACAACTAAAGGACACAAGAAACGCTTTCAGATATACCATACTCTAGACCTATACTCATCCATACCCATACTCATCTATACTCATCCATATTCATACCCACCTATACTCATCCATACCCATACTCATCTATACTCATCCATATTCATACCCACCTATACTCATCCATACCCATACTCATCCATACCCATACTCATCTATACTCATCCATACCCATACTCATCTATACTCATCCATACCCATACTCATCTATACTCATCCATACCCATACTCATCTATACTCATCCATACCCATACTCATCTATACTCATCCATACCCATCTAAACCTATACTCATCCATACCCATCTAGACCTATACTCATCCATACCCATCTAGACCTATACTCATCCATATCTATACCCACCTATACTCATCCATACCCATCTAGACCTATACTCATTCATACCCATTTATACCTTTTCTCATTCATACCCATATCGATCTATACTCATCCATACCCATACTCATCTATACTCATCCATACCCATCTAAACCTATACTCATCCATACCCATCTAGACCTATACTCATCCATATCTATACCCACCTATACTCATCCATACCCATCTAGACCTATGCTCATTCATACCCATTTATACCTTTTCTCATTCATACCCATATCGATCTATACTCATCCATACCCATCTAAAACTATACTCATCTATACCCATACCCACCTATACTCATCTATACCCATCTAAACCTATACTCATCTATATCCATCTAGACCTATACTCATCCACACCCATTTAGATCTATACTCATCCATACCCCACCCATCTGTACTCATCCACACCCGTACCCATCTATACTCATCTATACCCATGCCCATCTATACTCATCCATACCTATCTAAAACTTTACTCATCTATATCCATCTAGACCTATACTCATCCATACCCGTACCCATCCATACTCATCTATACCCATCTAAACCTATACTCATCTATATCCATCTACACCTATACTCATCCATACCCGTACCCATCTGTACTCATCCATTCCCATTTATACCTTTTCTCATCCATACCCATACCTATCTATACTCAACCATACCCATCTAGACCTATACTCATTCATATCCATCTAGACCTATACTCATCCATACCCGTACCATCTGTACTCATGTGTACCCATCTAGACCTATACTCATCCATATCTATACCCATCTGTACTCATCCATACCTATTTATACCTTTTCTCAACCATACCCATACCTATCTATACTCATCCATACCCATCTAGACCTATACTCATCCATATCCATCTAGACCTATACTAATCCATACCCGTACCATCTATACTCATCCATAACCATACCCATCTATACTCATCCATACCCATCTATACTCATCCATAACCATAGTCATCTATACTCATCCATGCCCATAGTCATCCATACCCATCTAGACCTATACTCATCCATACCCATCTAGATCCATACTCATCATTACCCCACCCATCTGTACTCATCCATACCCATTTATACCTATAGATATTCATATCTACACCTATCAATACTAATCCATATTCATACCCATCTATGCTCATATGTACCTATGCTCATCCATACACATCTATATACTTAACCATAGCCATACCCATTCATACTCATCTGTACTCTTATCTACCTATACGTATACCAATGTACACCCAAGCCATCCATGCCCACTCCTAGCAACGCAAATCCACACACACTTTCACACACGTCCAAACTAAACACAGTGATTGCGTACGGCCCGAGGGCCACCTTTTAATTAAAGATTAATATCTATTACTCAGGAGACACAGCGTTCCAGCGCAGAGCTAAAAAGCCTCGGGTCGGAGTCCAACATCGATTAGAGCATGGGACCGGGTCACTCAGCCAAACCCGGCCTATTCATTACACCGCTAATAGCTAATGGCTAAGTGGACCTGCTAAAGCATCTACTGAAGATTACGCTACCCATCCATATTACTATTACAGAGAGAGAGAAAGAGAGAGAGAGAGAGAGTAAAAAGTTACAGAGAAAGATACAAAAAGAGAGAAAGAAAGACAGAATAAAAAGGATGAATAGAAAAAGATTCAGAGAAAAATAGTTACAGAGAGCAAGAGAGAGAGGGGAAAAGGGAGGTAGAGAGATATTTTATTCTCTTTCAATCCAAGTTAAAACGGTAACGTACCATAAAAGGATAAGTGTGTGTGTGTGTGTGTTTGTGTATTTAGTGAATAGAGGGTGTTTAATAGATGAACCCAGAAGAGCCTGAGCAAAAAGCTAAAAGGAACTGAGCTGTCAGAGACTGAATGCAGCATTGTACCACGCACACGCGCAAGCACACACACACACACACACACACACACACACTTGCTGGGCCATTAGTGTTGGTGCGGAGGAGGCAGAAACACAGATGCTACAGGCCTCACACACTCATGAATGTTAAACAGAGAAGCAGGTGCACCTCGCTGCATGGGTGAGAGAGAGAGAGAGAGAGAGAGAGAGAGAGAGAGAGAGAGAGAGAGAGAGAGGTTATGAAAGTATGGATGGAAGTGGCTGTAATGTTGCTAAAACGGCCATCGCTCCACTCTGAATACATAAACACTCGACATCCGGCATTCTGAGAGAGGCATAGTGTGTGTGTGTGTGTGTGTGTGGTATCTGGTTGTGGTGGTATCAGTAGGGATATGCTGTCTGTGGTGCTTGTCTTTAAGATCTTAGGTGATTTTTAGGCTGTGAGTGGTGGTCTTTAAGCTGTGAGTGGTGGTCTTTAAGATATGAGTGGTGGTCTTTAAGCTGTGAGTGGTGGTCTTTAAGATATGAGTGGTGGTCTTTAAGCTGTGAGTGATGGTCTTCTAGCTGTGAGTGGTGGTCTTTAAGCTGTAATTGGTGATTGTTAAGATGTGAGTGGTGTTTTTTAAGATGTAAGTGGTGATCATTAGGCTATGAGTGGTGGTTTGTAAGATCTAAATGGTGGTCTTTAAGCTGTGAGTGGTGGTCTTTAAGCTGTGAGTGGTGATCTTTAAGCTCTGAGTGGTGATCTTTAAGCTCTGAGTGGTCATCTTTAAGTTCTGAGTGATGGTCTTTATGCCATGATTGGTGATTTTTAAGCTGTAAGTGCTGGTCTTTAGGTTCTAAGTGGTGGCTTTTAAAATCCGAGTGGTGATCTTTAATCTGTGAATGGTGGTCTTTAAGTTGTGAGTGGTCTTTAAGTTGTGAGTGGTGCTTTTTAAGATGTGAGTGGTGGTCTTTAAGCTGTGAGTGGTGGTCTTTAAGCTGTGAGTGGTGGTCTTTAAGCTCTAAATTATGGTCTTTAAGCTGTAAGTGATGGTCTTTAAGCTCTGATTGGTGGTCTTTAAGTTCTTTGTGGTAGTCTTTAGGTTTTGTGTGCTGGTCTGTAAGTTTGGAGTGGTGGTCTTTAAACTGTGAGTGGCAGTCTATAAGTTCTTTATGGTGGTCTTTAGGTTTTATATGTTGGTTTTATGTTGGTGCTTTTTACGCTGTGAGTGGTGGTCTTTAAGATGTGAGTGGTGGTCTTTAAACTGTGAGTGGTGGTCTTTAAGTTGTGAGTGATGGTCTTTAAGCTCTGATTGGTGGTCTTTAAGTTCTTTGTGGTAGTCTTTAGGTTTTGTGTGCTGGTCTGTAAGTTTGGAGTGGTGGTCTTTAAACTGTGAGTGGCAGTCTATAAGTTCTTTATGGTGGTCTTTAGGTTTTATATGTTGGTTTTATGTTGGTGCTTTTTAAGCTGTGAGTGTTGGTCTTTAAGCTGAGAGTGGTGGTCTTTAAGTTGAGAGTGGTGGTCTTTAAGATGAGAGTGGTGGTCTTTAAGCTGAGAGTGGTGGTCTTTAAGCTGAGAGTGGACAAATAGTGCATTTTGATATTATGCTCAAATACAAGAATTCCAGTTTAGGCAGATTATATTAATATTGCAGTTTATGCAGTGTGTTATATTTATGTAAACCTCCCAGACTATGAGAAAGTAAAAGATTAGGCTTCTGCTACAGTTTATGCTAACATTCCAGATTATGGTAATTCCTGCAGCTGTGAAAAGCTGCGAGCAGCCGTGAGCAGTCGTGAGCCGTGTGCTGCTGTCACTCAGGCTCTGCACGTGTTTAAAGTGAGTGATATCAGTGTTGACTAAAGCCAGGCTTTATTGATTTATTAGCGTGGAGAGAAGGAAGAGCGAGAGACGAGAGCAGCTGGCTCTGCTAATACTGCAAAAAAAAAAAAAAAAGACAAATGATGTGCTAGCTGTGATAGAGGAGGAGTGATAGCATCATTACAGCAGCAACACGACTGGAGGAACTCTGAGCCATGCAGAAACACACTTTCAACTATTTTACCTCTATTTAAATGTTATTCCTTTAACTTTCTTAAATTTAAGTTTCTTCTATATACTCGTCATATAGTTAATATGGTGGTAATACTAGTGCATCTCAAAAAAAAATCATTGAAATGTACTGAACTTTATTTCAGTAATTCAGCTCAAAATGTGAAACCCACATATTATATAGATGTATTACACACAGAGTGATCTATTTTATGCTATTTGTATTTATTTTATTGTTGGTTATTATGGCTTACAGCCAATGAAAACCTTAAAATCTGTGTCTTAGAAAATTTAAATAATATTCAAGACCAATAGGTACTTTTGGCAGTGTGGGCAGTGTGCCAAGTCCTGCTGGAAAATGAAATCTGCATTTTCATGTTTCATTTTCAAGTTGTCAGCAGAGGGAAGCATTTAGTGCTGTAAGATTTTGTGGGAAAACAAAACTGCACTGACTTTAGACTTGATAATAAAACACAGTGGATCAACACCAGCAGATGACATGTCTCTTTATCCAAACCATCACTGATCATGGGCGGCACAGTGGCGCAGAGGGTAGCACTTCCGCCTCACAGCAACACGGCCTGGGTTCGATTCCCGGCTGGGGCAACCCGGGTCTTTCTGTGTGGAGTTTGCACGTTCTCCCCGTGTCTGCGTGGGTTTCCTCCGGGTTCCTCCGGTTTCCTCCCACAGTCCAAAGACGGCACGTTCAGGCTAATTGGAACTTGACTGAAATTGCCCCTTAGGTGTGAGTGAATGTGTCTGTTTGTCTGTCTGTGTCCGTCTGCCCTGCGATGGATTGGCGGCCTGTCCAGGGTGTATCCTGCCTTCCGCCCGATGCCTGCTGGGATAGGCTCCGGCCCCCCCGGCGTCCCTTCACGGATTAAGCGGTTGACAATGAGATGAGATGAGATGAGATGAGATCACTGATCATCATTGAGGGAGAAGAGTCTGGAGGAAGAGTGGAAAGACACACAGTCCAAACTACTTGAGGTCTAGTGTGAAGTTTCCACCAATCAGTGATGGTTTGGAGACACATGTCTGTCATCTGTTGGTGTTGATCCACATTATTATCAAGTCTAAAGTCAGTGCAGTTTTGTTTTCCCACAAAATCTTACAGCAGTTCATGCTTCCCTCTGCTACTGACAACTTTTTTGGAGATGAGGATTTCATTTTCCAGCAGGACTTGGAACACTGCCTACACTGTCAAAAGTACCAATTGGCCTTACATAATATTCCTACTTTCTGAGATACTGATTTTGTGGGTTTTAATTGGCTGTAAGTCTTAAAATAGGTCATTCTGTGTGTGATACACCTATATAATACAGTATATGAGTTTCCAATGATAATATATAACTTTTCAATGATATTCTCATTTTTTGAGATGCACTAGTAATCACTATGTAATTGATTACAATATCAGAGCGATTGAGCATAGGTTAATGGGGGGGAGTGGACTGTACAATTAAAAAGATTCTGTAGATTCTGCAAACTCATAGGTTCCTGAAGCTACAATCCCATCTGCTCCTAAAATGCCTGATTGGTGACAAATCTGGATAATACCTGCAATCATTTATATATCTGCCTGAGGTATAACTGCATGCAGAGTTTTGCATCAATCTGCAAAAGGACAGGATTTGACTGATGTCCAAAAGGGCATGATAATAGAGTGTCTGCCAAAGGATGGCAGCAGTTTTGGAAACTGATAACTTGGTGGGATGTTCTGGAGCCGCTGCACATTGGGTGCCTGCCAAAGGCATAACAGCGGTGCCCTACAGGCCATTGGGCATGCCAGAGGGGAGTTACGTTTCCGGTGAATGCTACAGTGCTATACACATGCCACAGTGGATCAGTTAACCTATATTATAAACACCTCCTGTCACTTAATACAGTTCATGCCACTGTATTGTATACAGGCCGTTTCTAATTTTCTTCACAATTTGGAAAGCTAATCTTCTCATACACTTATTCAGAACACCTACTCCTCCATTACTAGCAACGCCCTCAACACTAGGAGGGTGAAAACTAGCACTGGGCGGTATGACCAAAGACGTATATCACTGTATTTTTCAAGATTCTGACTGTTTCACGGTATATCACAGTATTTTTATTATTATTATTATTATTATTATTATTATTATTATTATTATTATTATTTATTTATTTATTATTTTTTTTATATATTTTTGCATGACTGGGCTTTTACATAGGTCTGTGACTATGTAGGTCTGTGACTATGACAGGTTCGGCGCAGGAGTATAAATTGGTTCCACAGAGCTCAGGCTCAAGCTTGTTGTGCTAACTGGCTAACGCAACCTAGCGAGCTGTCCCCAGCATGCTCGTTTGGCAGTGCTGTTCTACACTGAGTGCTTCTCCACAGCGCTCTGCAGTGCCTCCAGTGGTATGGTGGTATGTGAAAAATCTATACCGGTTCTAAACTGAGGTACGGTATACCGTATGAACCGATATACCGCCCAGCACTAGTAAAAACTAGTCCATGCCTCCTTTGAAACATGTAAAGTCACTTTTTTTTTTTTTCGAACTGCCCCTAAAGTATCAAAACTGAGTAGCATTACACACACACACACACTCTTTTACTGCTGAAAGGAATCAATGATAATATATAATTATAATAATGTGTATTTAACCCTAGAACACTAACGATAAAATTAGTAACACAATCACTAACTTTGGAAATACACTGTATAACAAGTTTTGGAACCATTCTTTAGTTTTACAACATACAACATCACATAAAACTAAAAAAAAGGTACCATGGAGGACCCTATAAAAAAAGCAGAAAAATTATAGGAAAATCAGGTAATCGTTAACAGGTAATGTTCTAGCTAAAAAAAATAAAATAATGCTGCTGGGACCTTGGTCTTTGGTCCACCAATTCCTGGGACATGTGAGCACCTGATTTAAACACACAAACACACTAACATCAGAAAAAATTACACCCATAAAATATATGTTACTCTCTGTATCACTAACGTCAGATCAACGCATGACTCTTAAAAAAAACATAGATGGGAGGAGGGAATCAACCATAACATTACTGACCTCACTGAGCCCTGAAGCTCCCCAAAGTCCCATACAACTCAGACAGCAGCAACACAATGAAAAGCACATGAAAAAAAAAAATTGTATGGGTGAAAATCACCCGCCGTTAACGTTCTAGGGTTAAATATTAAATATTGCTATCATAATAGTACAGGGTTCCTACACATTTGCATGATTTTTTCATGACTTTTCCATGCCTTTAAGGCACATTTTCATGACCATACAATTTTTAAAACATCAGTGCAGACAAGGACAATAAAGCCACACATCAGCTAAAACTATAATAAAAATTGATTATAGTAGGTGTAAAATAAATTAGATAAAATGTTGACGCACAAAGATAATAATAATAATAATAATAATAATAATAATAATAATAATAATAATAATAATAATAATAATAATAAAATGTGTGTGTCAGATCCTGAGAGCTCCATTGTGTAGGGCTAAATTACTGAATAAACTTTAAGCTAATGTATTTTGTAGCTCAAAATAGATTTTCTCCATCAATAAACTCAAACACAAAGATTTATTGAGCAAATTTCCATGACTTTTTCAAAACGTTCTGGGTATTTTTATTTTTCCAAAACTTATTCAGGCCTGGAAGTTGCTACTTTCAAATTCCATGACTTTTCCAGGTTTTTATGACTGTATGAATCCTGATAGTAACTTTACAGTAGCACGTAAAAGCCTTCACGCAAGAAACACAAAATCTATATTCCAAGTCATTTTGGATTATTTCTATTGGTCCATTCATCAGGACATTCTTCATTCTTAAACAATGTAAAGCACATCTGCCAGATTCACATTCACATGTCAAATGCACGGGTTGCCTGTTCTACATTCAAACATTCCCTCCAGAGTTTAAAAATAACCCAAAGCAGCTCCCTTGCCAGGCTACTGGATGGACTAGCTGCTGTCCAATGAGAGGGAGAAAACTGGCCAGCCAGACGTGTTCTGCTAAAACGGTCCCACTGGGGGGAAGAGAGACAGAGAGAGAGAGAGAGAGAGAGAGAGAGAGAGAGAGAGAGAGAGAGAGAGATAGGGAAGGAGGGAGAAGAGACAGCAGCCTCGAACGCCCAAACATCCACAATCCTGGAACGACACTAAAACACACCATTACACAAGACAGGCCAAAGCCTGCAGCCAAGAGTGGGCTGTTAATGGTGGCCTGAGGGAGAGGGATGGTGGGGGGTTGGGTGCAGAGGGAGAGAGAGAGAGGTGGAGAAAGAGAAGTAGAGAGAGAGAGAGAGAGAGAGAGAGAGAGAGAGAGAGAGAGACACTGAAAATGTACGATTCTCACTCTGGAGTAATCTAAATGAGCTCAAAGTCAACACCAGTTCAAAACCAGTAAGTATCCCAGTGGATGGAGGTCAGCATTTGGCGGGAAAATGGAGAAAGGCACTCAGGCTGTCCATGACGGCGCATAACTATGAACCAGTGTGTATTTTCACTTACACACACACACACACACACACACACACACACACACACACACACACACACACACACACACACACACACACACACACACACACACACACACAGTGTGATGCTCACTGCTATCTTACACCCAGCCAACAGTCTATGTTCACGCCATCCGCCTGAATCATTTAAATGGAAACAATACTGGTGTATAGATCTATACTGATGGGTGTGATGGTCTAGAAATGAGATGTGTTCAGATAAATTTCTAGCATACTAAAAAAAAAAAAAAAAAAGGCCTAGACACTCATTGCTATCTTGGCATCTCCGCTTGTTACGCACACAAGGACACACAGCAGTGCACAAACCCAACTTTTACATCAACAATAAATAGAATATACAAAATAAAACATTATTGCTGTACCCTAAACTACAGTTAAAATACTGATCCGCCAAAAGTCAGACTGCACCTGGTTCTTAAAAGAATGCTAAATTACATTCTGATTAATTCACGTAACGACCAAAACACATCCATGATTAAATAAGAAACTTAGTACATGCTTTCTGGGTGTTTTGAGTCATGCAAAAAAATGTATTCGAATTTTCTGCATTAACACAACGTGCATGTGAATAATTCGAATAGTGCTTTATGTCCGTCATTCATCTTGCTTGATAAAATTAGCCTCCCACAAAACAACCTGAGCCGTGTAAAACGTTGACTGCAAGCTAGCTGGCTGTCGGGGTTTTTTTGCTACCTAAACGAGGCACAGTAGGTGCTGTCATATTATTTAGGATCACTAAACGTCCTAAACTCGACGACATCGGATTTTAGAGAAGTTGATTGTGATCATGTCTTGTAATTCTGTGAAGGCTACATTTCAAGCTCACCTTCAGGACAGTCACTCTACTCCCACGCCATCTTCAAACTCCTGTCTCTGCTAGTCGTCTGAAGCGCCGCCCGGTCGTGTGCTGCGCTTTTTTTTTCTTTTCTAGTGAAGCGTGCTGCGTGTCCCCCGCTACGCCCGCGCCCCTCCCTTTTGATCTCTCAAAGTGTCTAAATCTGAATGATTGACTCTGAAAACGTTTTTTGTTTTACAAAACTTCAATTAAAATTACGAGTTATAAAGAAAATCTTGTTGAAATATGAAATCATATTTGCCTATATTATTTTTTCCCCTCCCTCGGAAGGGCAATATCAGCCAAGGACGGCAAAAGGGCAGTTGCCCAAGCACATTGGGCCATAGCGTCTGCACCTCACTGCACCTACATGCCCTAAATCAAGCTGCACAAGTGTGTGGTTGAAGCTTTGCCTTCAGGTACAAGAGCCTGTAAAAGTGCTTCCCCATTGGCCAATAAAAAAAAGCATAAAATAAATACAAATTAATATAATGTATAGGGTACTTTCATTCACGCAGTTTTTCGCCAGTAAAATTATCTTTTCACTCTAATACTGTAATCACTTACATACATCATCATTACATTCACACATATAAAGCTTTATTACACTCCAATAATCAATATAATGGTGAGTAACCATTTATGTATTTATTTTATTAGGTCAGTGAGTGAAGCAGGTGAAACAGGACGAGGGTAAACTGGGAGCGATGTACTGAGGAAGTCATTACTGTTGTCATAATCCTTTGAAACTGAACACACACACACACACACACACACACACACACATTACACACACACCTCCACCTAATCAGACGCAGACGGAGACGGAAGCTAATCAGTGTCATCCAGGATAATGAGACACTCTGTAATTAACCAACTACCAAAGAAACTCCACAAATGACTCTCTCACTCCTAATTATGAAGTGTTTATCAGGGGAGGAGAGAGAGCAGGCAGGGGAGGAGCGCCGGGGTCCACACAGACCTGATACCCTCACAACCATCTCCCTAACACAGAGCGGGTGTCTAGACATCAGTCTCACACACACAGCAGCGGCGGCAAAAGCAGAGCAACCACCTAAGATACCATAGCAACCTCTTAACAACACCGTAGGAGCCACCTATCAAACATTTAGCAGCACCACAGAAACTGTAGGAGGAATAAAGCAACCACCTAGGAACAGGAACACCTAAACAGCAACACCACCCATTTCAACCACATAGCTACCACGGAGCAACCCCCTAGCAGCACCTTAGTAATAATTTTGAATACCAAAGAAAGTACCACCACCAGCAAACACTTCGCAACACCACAAAAAACCACCAGGCAACTACTTAGCAGCACCATAGAAATCACTCGGGATTCCATAGGACGTGCCACCAAGAAACCCTAGCAACCACCTATTTACTAGATACAATAGGAAGAACATAACAGCCACATAGTAACTACTGAGCAACACCATGGCAACCACCTAGCAATCACTTATCAACACTATAAGAACTATGTAGCAACTACTCAATTATTCAACCAGGATACCATAAAAATGTATCTAGGAGTCACTGGAGAACCACTAAGCAACACTCTAGCAACCACTGGAGTTACTACAGAAAGCACATAGCTGGTACCATAGAAGGTACAACCAAAGAACCACATAGGAACTACTTATCAACACCTTATCGACCGTTGCATATACCATAGCAACCATCCTCCAACCCATAGCAACACCTTAGTAAGAGCCTAACAATTGCATGATAAAAAAACGCAAAAAAACAACAAAAAAAACACTGAACTGAGCTGAACTCACAGAGAGCAGGAAATTGAGAGAGAGAGCAGGAGAGAGAGAGAGAGAGAATGAGAGATAACTCTATAAAGATGAAGGCCACAAAGGCATTTTCTTACTAGTGGTTATAATGTGCTGTGTTTGATGGGTAAAACAAATGAAGCAGAATACTAACACACACATGCATGCATACACACACACACACACACACACACACACACACACACACACACACACACACACCCTCTGTTCTCTGTGAGGAGCTGAGTGAATGGTCCTCTCTGATGCTCGGTGGCTTTGTTTACTAAAGCGTTGAGACTGTCTGTGTTAGCGAAGCCCCCGCCCCCTCCCCCCGGCCTGGTGGGAACGCTTCATTAAGCCAAAAAATTAAAATCTGGGCTCTGTGGAGTGCAGCAGGAGAGGGCGGCACCGCGGATGGCGGGTGAAGTGCGGTGGCGGGTCGGCTAATGAAGTGTCAGCTTTATGAGGCGCGGGAAGAAAACGTTAGTGCTGTTTCCACATTAAGAGGAGCAGCTCGGCTATTCCAGCCCAGCGCCGCGCGGGAACCCATCGAGAACCCATCAGAAACCTATCAGGAACCCATCAGGAACCCATCTGATCTCCAGCACTCCGAAGGACAGTTGAGAGGGTACCACTCCATAAAGCAAAACATGGAAAATAGTCGGTATTAGAGGTGGTATTAGCGTATTTTTCGCACTATAAGGTGCATTTAAAATCCTTTAATTTTCCCAAAAATCATCAAGGCGCTTTATAATCCGATGCACCTTATGTATGTATTTTACTCAGCTGAAGTAGCGTTACAGTTCACCATTTAGTTCTCCAGCAGCAATAGCATTAGCCCACGGTAACGTTGATATTCTCTCTGATACTTTATAGATACTTTACAATAAAGTATCCTTTCCAATACTTTACTTTGTTTCAATTAAATAATTAAAGTAATTAAGCAGTAACTTCGGTTTTAATACATATTTTGATATTTGATGGCATGCATCAATAAAATATAATAAAATGAAAATGAATGAAAGCAAATGAAAATGACAATGCAATAATGCAATAATCGATATTTTGTCTAATCTCTAGTCGATACAATGTTTTGGATTATTTGAGGATTTATGTAATTAAAACTAGCAGTTGAAATGGAATGAAGCTTTAAATAATTAAATGCAGTTATGATATATTACATACATTACAGAGTGAAAATATATATGCTTATTGCAGAAAACTGTACCATAATCTACCTTAAAAGAATGCTCTAGTACTCTGCTGGAAACCTCTAGCCCAATATTCAATTGAGAAATCTGGAGACCAGGAAGGCCAAGCAAGTGTTGCAACCTGGTTGAGACATTCCTGGAAAGCTCTTGCTGTGTGTGGGTGAGCATTATCCTGCTGAATAATACCGGTTGAAAGCCTGCCATAACAAAAGCAACACGTGTGGCTGAAGGATGTGCTGCACAACTCAACTGAACTCAAATACTATGGCTCGTCAGATCATCACAAATAGATTTGGGCAGTGTGCTGCCCCCTATTGTTTAGTGATAACAAGTTCCAACTTTTCTCAAATAGCCCACCTTTGTTCACCCCCAGACATCCAAAATACAGCTTTTAGTTGATGCTCCAATCAGATGTACAATGCTAGTAAAAGGGGAATAGAGTTACCCATTAAAATAAAAAATAAATAAATAAAAAATAAATAAATAAATCACAATTTTTACACCATTAACAAACTCACAGTAGCACCAGCCTTCATAGGTAGAATTCTGAAGGCCCTGACACATAAAGACACAGACAGTTTATTTAAAACATCTAGAAATTAACCGGTCTCTAGTAATAAAGTCGCAATGAATTAAGCAATGGAGCACGAGAGGGAGTGTGTTATCACGAATAACATCACGGCTGTGATTCGGTCGTAGGCACGAGTCAAAGGCGAATAAAGAAAATAAAATGAAAAGAAAATGAAGTCAAAGAAATCAAGAATGAATGCGCTTTAATATGGACTGTGCCTTCCGCCAAAAAGTAGTTCCACCACAACTGCAACAGAACTGAAACTTAACTACAAAACGGTGTATGGTTCACACAGACTAACACCACGAAAGTTAGCTTGAAATCAAAATTGTGAATAAGTGAAGATGGTAACGTTAGAACCGTGAAATAAAGCTAATACTCTCCTCTCCTGCTCTGTGGAGTCGTCTTCAGGTGAAAGCTGCGCATTTTTGAGCATTTCTGCTTGTTTTGCTGGGTGGTGTTGGTTTTAGCTAGCCGGCTGGACTGTGGTTAGGTTAGCGTAGCTTGCTTTAGCTCAGCATTAGCTTAGCTTAGCCTAGCCTGGCTGGTTAGCGTTCTGGCTGTCGTTCGTGCTGTGGCTGGGCGCTAGCCTGTGCTAAGCTAACGCTGCCGCTGATGCCGTTGATGATTCTAAGCTCTACTGTGTATATGCGCCGTTACTCGGCAACGCGTCGGTGGAGTGATACAGGTTTAGTGTGAGAAGGCCGTGATGTTATCGCAAATATCATCACGGCTCGAACACTTCTCAACCAATCAGATTGTGAGGTCGGAACTAGCTGTTGTATAATATAGCTTTATAGCTTTGCAGCTCTATGGATGGATGGATGGATGGATGGATAGATAGATATATATGTATATGAACAGACAGATTTACATAAAAGTTTATAATCCTATTTACTGTGCACCCCCACAAAAAAACAAAAAAACAAATAAATACATAAATAAAAAAAAAAAAACATTTTTTTGCCATTTTGAGTTTAAAACAAATCTAAAAATCTGTCTCTTTCAGACTAAAGTATTAGGAGACCTGATCATTCACTGTTTTTCCTAAATTTTTTTTTTACTGGATAGTCTCTATGCCTAATTAACAGGTTTCCCATTAATTTTGGCTAAATGGTAAACTGTATGTCAGCAATACAAAAATTATATTATAAACATAAATATTTTAATAAAAGTGAGGAAGATAGGGGGCGGGGGGGTGTATCTGAGCTCAGGTAGCTGACAAACAATACATCAGTATATACGGCACTCTGTTATTAAAACAAAGCTCAGTGAAGATGCACTGAAGCGAAGAGACCGCTAATTAAATCCACAGCGTAAAAACTTCTACACCAGACAGGAGCTTCAGAACATCTCACTCTCCTGATCTAATCACAGTTTACACAGCCCAGAGTCACGTACTGCAGCAGATGCTCCAGACCGATCCACCTCACTGTGTATAAAACAATAAACCACACGGCATGAACTCTCAGGTACTGACTGACCCGCCCCTCGCTGAGAGAAACAGACAGTACAGTAGAAGAGTCAATCAAATTCTAAAGTGTAGAAAACGTCTACAGCTACAGGTTTGATTAACATGGTTCAGGACTAGCCCTGGACTAAAATCCAATTGAATCTAGGGATTAAGTCAAATTCAATCTGGGTCAAAAAGAAAAAAAAAAAGAAGAAGAGAAGAGATGTAGAGAGCTGAGAAGAGCGAGACAAGACAAGATAAGACAAGATAAACAAAACAAGAAAAGAAAGGAGATATTAGAGAGAAGATAAGTGAAAAGGAGTAAAAATAAGACAAGAAGATAAAAGAACAAGAAGAGAAAAAATGTGACAAGATAAGATCAAAAGAGGAGAGAAGAAAGAAGCATATTGTAAAAGAAAAGACATTAGAAGAGAAAATAATAAAAGGTAAAATAGATAAAGGGAGAACAGAAAAGGGGAGGGGAAAAGAGACAAGACGAGACGAGAAGAAAAGAGAAAGGTAAGAGAAAAAACAGAAATGTGACAGATTGGAGAAGAAAAAAAACGGGCATGATAAAAGAAAGATGGTGTAAGACAAGAAGAAAAGGAGGAGACAAAAGAAGGAGAAAAAGACAATAAGAGAACAGGATGAGAGCAGTGAGACAAAACAAGATAAAAAAAGACAGGGAATAAAGAAGAGAGGAAAAGAACAGAGAAAAAGTGAAGAGTTTACAGGAGATGTGCAAGGTGTACTTTCCCATCGTTACGATTACAAAGACACACTAACACACTCTAAATCAAGCTGCACAGTGCACAGTTGACAGAAAAAAGGATAAGAAGAGAGCATATTGTAAAAGAAAAGAAAAAAAAACAAACAAACTGGAAGCAAAATTAGAAGAGAAGATAACAGAAGGTAAAGTAGATAAGATGAGAAGAAAAGAGAGAAAAAAGAGACAAGACAAGATGAAAAGAGAAAGATAAGAGAAAAAGAGAGATGTGGCAGATCGGAGAAGAAAAAAATGGCAACAATACAAGAAAGTTTGGGATGAGACATGAAGAAAAGGAGAATATAAAATAAGGAAAAAAGCCAAGAAAAGAACAAATAGAGATAATAGAAAAAAGAAAGGAGAAAAATGAAGAGTGGACAGGAGACATGCAATGTATACTTTTCCCATCGTTACGATATAAAAAAAAGCATAAGAAGAGAAAAGGATGAGATCAAAAGAGCAAAGAAGAGCATGCTGTAAAAGAAAAAAAAACAAACAAACTGGAAGCAAAATTAGAAGATAACAGAAGGTAAAAAAAGATGAGGGGAAAAAAAAGAGGGGGGGAAGACAAGAAAAAAGACAAGAGGAAAAAAAAGGCAAGAGAAAAAAAAGAGATTTGACCAAAAGCGTAGAAGAGAAACAAACATGATATGAGAGAGATGAGATGAGATAAGAAGAAACGGAGAATACAAAAGAAGGAGAAAAAGAGAAGGAAAAAACAGGATGAGCAATACAACAAGACAAGACAAAAAAGACAGATCATAGAGAAGAGAGAAAAAGAAAAGAGAAAAAGTAAAGAAAGGACAGGATACACACAAGGAATACTTTCCCCATCATTACGATAGCAAAGAGTGTAAGTCTGTAGGTTTCTGCAGTTTGCTGAAGTGTATGATGTGTGAACATTGCTGAATGGCCTTTAGCCAATAATGCTGTGTTTAACTGAACCTACAGTGTAATTTTTATCAGATTAAAACGATATCAGAATTTTTTTATGCTGTAAGAAGTGTTTTCTGTACATTCTGATGTTTCAGATTCAGTCGGACCCCAACAGAAGACCCCTTCAGTAATGAAGTTGGTAGAGTAGGTGTGTGTGTGTGTGTGTGTAATCAGCCCAATGAGTGTGAAGCTTCATGTTTACAGAGGCAATAACGAGCAGATTAGCAGGATGGGAAACAGAACGATCTCTCACACACACTGATGAGCAGAGTGTGTGTACGCGTGTGTTTTTGTCTGTGACACGTTCACACACACGTTTCATACCTGCTGCACCTCAAGAGCAGATGGTGCAGACTGTCACACACACACACACACTCTATCACATTAGGTAGATTAAGACGTCTCTGGGGAACGGCACAAATGGAGATGGCAACTAATTATACAGCGCTGCATCACTCTGCCGACTACGCCACCGCCAGCTCTCACCTTTCCCTTTATTACACATCTACTGTTTCTCATCTACTCTTCTCCTGTTTCTCTTCACTCCTTCATTCTCTATTAAAGTCTCATGTTATCTCTTCTCTTCTTTATTCTGTTCTCCTCTTTTCTCTCTTGTCTATTTTCTGATCTCATCTCATTTCATCTCATTTATTTCTCCCTTTAGTCTCGTCTTTTCTCTTCTTACTTTTAAAATTTTTTCTCTCCTGCAGTTTCCCTTCTTCTCTTGTCTTTTCTATACATTTCTCCTGAATTATACCGCTCTTCTCTATTTCCCCCTCTAGTCTCATCTCTATTTTTCTGTTCTTTTGTCCTCTCTTTTTTATTCTGTTTTCCTTTTTTCTCTCATCCTGTTGATCTTTTCTTGTTTCATCTCTTCATTCTCCTCTATTCTCTCTTTAGTCTCCTCTTTTCTCTTCTTACTACTTTTCTTTAATATTTTCACTTCCTGCAGTTTCCCTTCTTTCTCCTGAATTATACCATTCTCCTCTATTTCCCCCTCTAGTCCCATCTCTGTTTTCCTCTTCTCTATTGTCTCATCTAGTCTGTTCTCCTCTCTTTCCCTCTATACTTTATTCTATTATCCCCTTTTTTCTCATCTTATTGATCTCTTCATTCTCCTCTATTCTACCTTTAGTCTCCTCTTTTCTCTTTTTACATCTTTTCTTTAATATTTTCTCCAATGCAGTTCTTCTCTTCTCTTCTTTATTTTGTTTTCCTATTTTCTCTCTTGTCTATTTACTGATCTCTTCTCATTTCATCTCTCCATTCTCTTCTATTCTCCCTTTAGTCTCCTCTTTTCTGTTCGTACTACTTTTCTATAATATTTTCTCTCCTGCAGCTTCCCTTCTTCTCCTGTCTTTCCTATACATTTCTCCTGAATTATACCGTTCTTCTCTATTCCCTATTTCCCCCTCTAGTCTCATCTCTATTTTTCTCTTCTCTATTGTCTCGTCTTGTCTATTCTCCTCGTTTTCCCTCTATTTTTCTGTTCTCCTGTCCTCTTTTCCATTATTCTTTCCTATTATTGAATATCTCCTCTTATCTCCTCTCTCTTCTTCTTTATCATCTTTTTCTTCTATTCTCCCTTTAGTCTCATATTCTCTTTGAATTACTTTTCTTTAACATTCTATACATTTCTCGTCTTCTTTAATTTTGCATCTAGTCTCTTTTTTCTATTATCTATTTTATCTATTTTATTATCTTATTTTTTTCCTACTGTATTGTCTCATCTAGTGTATTCCCTTTTCTTTTCTGCTATTTTCCTCTTCCCTTTTCCTCTATTTCTTCTCTTCTACTTGATTCTGTTCTCCTCTCATCTCTTGTTAAATCTCTTTACTTCACTATTCTCCCATGGTTTTCTCTTGTCTACTAACTTCTCTCGTCTCTGTTGTTTTCTATTAATTTATTTTCATGTCTCCTCTATTCTCCCCATCTTGTCTTTTCTTCAATCTTATTGTTTCTTCTCTTCTATTCTCTCATTTAGTCTCTTTTCCTCTACTTTCCTCTTCTCTTCACTTCTTCTATTTCTCTTTTGCTCGTGTCTTATCTCCTTGATTCTCAGTCACCTGGAATTCAGGCTTTCAGGTAACAGCTGTGCTGAACTCAAGAGTTAATTACTTGAATTTCTTGTGTTGTCTAAAGTAGTGAAGAGGTAGGGTTACAGGTATACAGTGAATAGCTCTACTTGAGTAATGTTCTAATCCAGATTATGAGAAGCAAGAACTAAGAACTAACGAAAAGAAAATATAACTTTAAGAAAAGAATTTCAAGAACTCTAAAAGTATCCTCAAGTGCAGTCACCGCAAAGACTATCAAAAATGTTATGATGGAACTGGCACTCATCAGGACCTCGCCAGAAAAGAAAGATTAAGAGTTTTCTCTGTTGTACAGGATCAGTTCATCAGAGTTACCAGCCTCAGAAACCACAAGTTAACACAAGTTAACAGCACCTAAATGCTTTTTCACAGAGTATTTTAGTTTGGTTTAACACTTTTAAGTTACTCCATGTTTCCTCATGTGTTCCTTCATAGTCTGAATCACTTCACTATTCATTTACTATGTAGGAAAAAATGAAGAATGAGACTTGTACTGCATATTAACTTAAAATATTGCTTTTTTTTATTCTTTGTCTGAAAAAACTGTCTCTTTGTGTATTACAATGTATGCTAAAGTAATTTCTCTTTAGAGTGAATAATAATGACAAGAGTGACTAATTACTGTATGTTTAGTTTATTATCAGTGAATTCACCATAATAAATAATAAATAATTAAAGAAAACTATAAAGCAGTGGTATAAAGGTGTGGTAGTGCACTCCAGTAAATGCCAGTGTCGACTACATAAAAGGGTCTTTGGACTCAGTTTGACAGTGGAAATAATAGGTTTGACCCCGAGCAGAGTTTAAAAGGGTTTCCGGTCTCTCGCTTCTCTCCTCAGAGGATTATGGGAGGAGGATGTGGTAGATGTGTGTGATGGAGTGATAATGGAGGGTCATGTACCTTATCTTGGCTCGGTTTTGCCAGGTAAATGGCGCTTTTTGTACAGTCCTTATCCAAACACACGGGCAGCAGGTGGTCCTGGGAGCCGTCGCCATCTGAAAGCAAAAAAAAAAAAGAAAAAGTATAAAATTACTTCCTAAAAAAAATCCCCACAGGACATGGTGGTGGTGTATGAGGTGTATGAGTGTGTGTTGTGCTGTATGTACGAGTGTATCAAACACAGCAGTGCTGCTGGAGTTTTTAAACACCTCAGTGTCACTACTAAACCAACAGTGTCCTACGGGTGGCGTCCTGACTGCTGCCATGTTCCACTAAGCTGTGGAATATGTAAGTTGGGTCTGCTGCATTGATTGAATGTGGATGTAATTTTAGCTGTTTGTTGGGTCGCACAGACAATTCTAGCCAGACACAGACGGTCACGATCATTATCCCTTGTCCACTGCTGTGCTGTCCACTGTGGGTGGTAATGATGCCTTCTATAATGCATTTCTTCTATACACTTGACATTGTGAATCGAATATGCTTGCAGAAAACTTTGGAAATGTACTGTCCCATGCATTTGCACACATTTTCTGCTAATGTTCTATACACTATTACTAAATTATATGGCGCATTTTAAGTGACACTAGTAAGGAACACGGGTGTCACCATGTTTCCCTTCTAATTCAGCAGTTTTTTGCCAATGGGGGCATCTAAGTAAATGTTAATGCTGGATATTAATCTACACAGATTTATTTCCTGAAAAACGCGTTATGTTTCCGTTTATGGTTAGCAGAGCTCAGCGCTAGTAAATGCCGCTCGACAGCGCTACACTGAGGAGCCCTGAGTGTTCTGGTAACCCTGGGCGCTATCAGCTAGCGGTCCCACGTAGCTTGTTGAACCAGTTAACTTGTAAGGAGCAGTGAAGCCACTCTGCTGAAGTACAGCGTTATATAGGAGTTTCAGTGTAGTTTCTCCAGCACTAAGGCTGGAGCAGTATTAGCATTTGCTGCAAACAACAGCACAAGCTCTTCCGTGGCTCAGAGGCGAGTATATTGGACTGTAGTGGTTTACATATCTATCAAATATAATTTTAAACTTCTTTCCACATAAAATATTACCAGGGTTACCAGATTAAATGTAGTTGTCAGTTTTATTTTTAAATTTCAATAAACAAAGAAAAAAGTGAGTATATACATAATTTGCATTTATGTAGTAATCTTCATTTTCTTTCTCTTCAAACCACATGTATCAAAGTGCCACAGCATTTATTTATTTTTGGACAGAACTCAATGATAAGACATAAATATTAAGACACTGACACGCTGGCCACGGCTCGTTCTGCGCTTCCTGTCATTTACATTTACATTTACATTTAAGGTATTTAGCAGACGCCCTTATCCAGAGCAACTTACAACAGTGCTTCAAAGTTACTTCAGATATCCAAAGCTAGTTTTTAGACTAGGATCAAGAGATACATAGAACTTAATCATGTTTAGAACCCTAGGAACTTTTTTTTTTTTTAGTTTAGGAACTCTTTGAAAAGATGTGTCTTCAGTCGACGTTTGAAGACGGCGAGTGACTCTGCTGTTCTGACAACCAGTGGAAGTTCATTCCACCACCTTGGTGCCAGCTCATTCCCGCTGAGCACGGGAGTGACTATGAGCCCAAAGACTACAATCCCCAGCACTCTAAGGACTACAAATGCGTTGATGTCATGGGGCACATGGCGCAACATTGTAATGCCTCTCCAGACGAGCAGGCTGTGTCCTCGCAAACACATTTGCGATTAAACAATCACGCCCATTAAAACCGCAATTTCAAAAAAAAAAAAAAACGATTAATCGTTGAGCCCTAGTTCAGACCCAAACTAAAAGTCAGTGAGTCCAGACCAAACAATAGTAGTAGTGAAAGCACCTTGAAATTCAGTTTTCATTGTTGGCTTCTAAAAACTTTTGAACACTTTTGGTTATGGAATAACTTTATCGCATTTTTTTATCCTATAATTTTAATGCTTTTTGTTATGCGCTGCAGTCGTGCGAATGTACAAAAGCTATAAAGCTGAAGCGAATTGAATTTGATATTAAAAGTAACAATCAGATCACATCCACGTCGCTCGGCTTGATTTCCAGCCAGCATAATGGCATAATTAGGGCTCGCTATTCTGCAGCGCTGTCAGGCTTTATCCTTCAATCTGCTCTCTCTCCGCTGTTTACTGCCGACAGCCGCTCCGCTCTATACAGCCCCAGCCTCGCAGCAACGCTCTGAGGACACGGAGAAGATGGAACGTGGGAAGAGAGGGAATACAAGAGGAGAGAAACACTGAGGCAGACAGAGAGACGGAGGCTTAGACAGCATGAAGAAAGAAGCATAGTATGGATATATGGATGGATAGAGAGATTTCTTGCAAAATATGTTATATAGTCTATATATGATCTGCCTAGGGGACATTGCATACCACCATCAACACTGTGACACCACTGACTTATAAACATAATACACACTGTCACACCACTGACTTATAAACATAATACACACTGTCACACCACTGACTTATAAACATAATACACACTGTCACACCACTGACTTATAAACATAATACACACCGTCACACCACTGACTTATAAACATATTACACACTGTCACACCACTGACTTATAAACATAATACACACTGTCACACCACTGACTTATAAACATAATACACACTGTCACACCACTGACTTATAAACATAATACACACTGTCACACCACTGACTTATAAACATAATACACACTGTCACACCACTGACTTATAAACATAATACACAATGTTTCACCACTGACTTATAAACATAATACACACTGTCACACCACTGACTTATAAACATAATACACACTGTCACACTACTGACTTATAAACATAATACACACTGTCACACCACTGACTTATAAACATATTACACACTGTCACACCACTGACTTATAAACATAATACACACTGTCACACCACTGACTTATAAACATAATACACACTGTCACACCATTGACTTATAAACATAATACACAATGTTTCACCACTGACTTATAAACATAATACACACTGTCACACCACTGACTTATAAACATAATACACACCGTCACACCACTGACTTATAAACATAATACACACTGTCACACCACTGACTTATAAACATAATACACACCGTCACACCACTGACTTATAAACATATTACACACCGTCACACCACTGACTTATAAACATATTACACACTGTCACACCACTGACTTATAAACATATTACACACTGTCACACCACTGACTTATAAACATAATCCACACTGTTACACCACTGACCCATGACTCACTCCACACTTTTTTACCACTGACTTGTAACACTTTGCACTGTTACAACAAGGATTTGAAATACATCACTGACCTGTAGCACACTCCTTATGGTCCCAACACTAATTCATAATGCACTTCACACTGATACACCACTGACTGGTAACACACTCCACACTGTTACACCACTGATTCTTAATAGACCTCTCATGGTTACACCACTGACTTGTAAACCTCTGCATACTATTTATCCACTGACTTCTAAAACAATTTGCACTCTTACACTATGAATTTCTAACATAATCCACTGACCCATACCTCACACTAACATTTGATATGTATTTTACATTGATACACCACTGACTTGTAATACACTCCAACTGATACACCTGTTACACTAATGATTTGTAATGCACTTATCATTATCTCTTATCATGACACTACTGATTTGTAACCCACCTTACACTGTTATACCACTGACCTGTAACATTATGCGCAGTGTTGCACCACTGACTCCCCACTCTTATTCAACTGAGCACTCCAAGCTGTTGCACCACTACAGCATTAACTTCATATTTTTATTTCACACACTCTGTGACCTGTAACACGCTCCAAATTAGTGTTATACCAGTGAACGCTAACACTTTTTATACTGTTACACTATTAGTCTGTAACAAACTCCACACTGTTACACCACTGACCCGCAGCACACGACACATTGCACTATATTCAAGTACCACACACACACACTCTATTAATTACTACATAACAAGAGCGAGCGCGAGATATAGATATAGATAGAGAGAGAGAGATAGAGAGAGATAGAGAGAGAGAGAAAGAGAGAGAGAGAGAGATAGAGAATATGAGAGTATGAGAAAAATCAGAGCAAGAGATTGAGAGTATGAGATGGAGAGTAAAAAAAGAAAAATAGAAAGCGAGTGAGAGAGTATGAGACAGACAGAGATATAGATAGATAGAAAGAGAGAAAGAGAGAGAGAGAGAGAGAGAAGGAGAGAGAAGGATAGAGAATATGAGAGTATTAGATAATGAGAGAGAGAGAGTAAGAAAGAAAAATAGAAAGTGAGTGAGAGAGAGTATTAAAGAAAAATAGAAAGTGAGTGAGAGAGAGTATTAAAGAAAAATAGAAAGCGAGTGAGAGAGTATGAAAGAGTATAAGGTAGTATCAGAGAGAGAAAAAGAGAGTATGAGACAGACAGAGATATAGATAGAGAGAGAGAGAGAGAGAGAGAGAGAGAGAGAGTATGAAAGAGTCTAAGGTAGTATCAGAGTGAGAAAAAGAGAGTATGAGACAGAGAGAGATATATATATATATATATAGAGAGAGAGAGAGAGAGTATGAGACAGACAGAGATGTAGATAGATAGAGCGAGAGAGAGAGAGAGAGAGAGAGAGAGAGATAGAGAGGAGGGAGGGCAAAGGCCCAATAACCATGCAAATCAGTCAGAGCCTGCAGAGAGACAAACACACACATACACACACTCTCTCTCTGCTGGAGCTGAGAATGAATGTTGTGTGTGTAGTGTGTGTGTGTGTGTGATGTGTGTGTGTGTGTGTGTGTGCGTAGTGTGCGTAGTGTGTGTAGTGTGTGTAGTGTGTGTGTGTGTGTGTGTGTCGTGCTGGGGAACCACATTAAGCGGCTCATCGGAGTGTAAACTCTCAGAGCCACTCGAGTCCGCGGCCGCCGTCCTGCTGACAACCCGGAAACTTCTGCTTCACGAAACTTTAAAGGGCCCAGATCACGGAAAAGCGCCTTCACTCTCCTCCGTTAACGTACAGATTCCACATTCCCTCTTTATACAAGAACCGCGCCGCAAAAACAGCCTGTTCACATTTCCCCACGGCTGTGATGTCACAACAATTTACATACGCATTTACACATGAGCACCCCCACTCAGCCCCCAGCAGCCTGCACTGCCTTTAACACAGCGCGCCCGATTACAGCTCGAGAAGGGGTTAGCCAATCAGAACAGAGCTCGTTTACATTTATCGGCGTGAAGCTGGAGTTACACTGAAGCATGCAGACTGAGCCATGCACGATACAAATAGAAAAATCACATAACTGCAGTGATGACACTACAGCCCACCAATCAGGTGCTTAGAGCTACCCTATCAGATATCAGTATATACATGAAATAAACATTAATTAATTATTTTTATATATATATAGAACATTAATTATATTCTTATTAATTTAATCAATGCACTAATCATGCACTAGTTTTTAAAATTAATACATGATTCATACTACAAATAATACATTTTTAAAATTGCAATCATTATTATTATACATATATGTGTTTGGGTGGTCCAACAGACTAAGGCACTGCCACTATGATTGGGAGATCGTTGGTTTGAATCCTAGTCATGCAGCTTGCCCTCAGCTGCCAGAGCCCTGAGAGAGCACAATTGGCCTTGCTCTCTCTCTGGGTGGGTACAGTAGATGGTGTTCTTTCTCCTCCTCACTTCTAGGGTGATGTGGACCAGCACAAGGCTGCGTCTGTGAGCTGATGTATCAGAACAGAGTCGCTGCGCTTTCCTCCGAGTGTTAGCGCTGTGATGCTACTCGGTAATGATGAATCAGCAGCAGTTCAAAAAGAGGCGGAGTCTGACTTCACATGTATCAGAGGAGGCGTGTGCTAGTCCTCACTCTCCTTGTGTTGTGGCATCATTAGTGACTGGGGATATACAGCTGACTAGATAACTGGCTATAAATTTATAAATATTTATAATTTATAATATATACATTTATAATTTATAAATTAATAACTGATAAATTGGGAATAAAATGGAAAAAAAAGAAAAAAATATATATAATAATAATAAAATAAAAAGAAAGTAATAAGAGAGAAAAAAAAAAACATATATTAAATAATAATGCTGGAATGCTGAACTAAAAAAAAAAAAGAGAGAGAGGACAAATAGTTTTCTAAGCCAAAATCTTAGATCATATGATGCACCAAATGATTCCCTAAATAACTGAGTTATGCTGAAATCGGAACATTAGTGATACACTGAATCATTTTATCAAAAAATAAATAAACAAATAAATAAAACTGAATCATGCTGAAATCTAAAATTCTATGGTGCATTGTATTATCTGAAAAATAATTAAATAAAAAAAATAATAAACTTCTTTAATGCACTAAATCATTTTCTAAAGAATTGAATCACGCAGAAATCTAAAATTGAAAAATAATCAAATTGCGGTTAAATTTAAACTTGTTTAATGCACAGAATCATTTCCTAAAGAATCAAATCATGCTGAAAATTCCATGAAACACAAAATGAGTTGAAAAAGAATCAAAATATGTCGAATTTAAACGTTTGATTCACTGAATCATCATATCATACACTGAATCAATTTTTATTAATTTGCGCTAAAATCTAACCTTTCATGATCCACCGAAACATTTCCGAATATAATTATTTATGCAAACAAAATGACAAGGCACTGAATCATTACCAAAAGAAATGTCTTATTCTGATAAATTAAAACAAAACAAAAAAAATAAAAAAATAGGAAAAATGGAGAAAAGCATGATCCTGCAGAAATGAATCACTTTTGAATCAGAAATTTAATGATACCATGAATCCAAATATCTATCAGAATTGTGGTGAAATCACAGTGAAGGGATTCCTTGATGCACTGAATGGTTTCTGCTGAATCTTGTGAGATTCACACCTCAGTGTTCGGCTGTGTGAGCGAGTGTGTTTAGGCGGATTCAGCAGCTAATGAAGTTGCGGTATTCCCGGGGGTGTGCCGAATCAGAACCGGAGAGGATTAGCAGATGATCTAAACGAGCGGAGCGATTCCCGAGCTTCCTGGAATTCTGAGACTCTATTAGCTAAAGTCTCGCTTCTGTCGCTAGTTTACGCCTCCAAATCAGCCTGAGAGAGCCTAAAGCCTGCGCTAATGAACACACACACACACACACACATACACACACACACACACACAGAGAATGCATGTGACTCATAATGACTACAACTCAAATGCCACATCCCATTATGCACGACGCTCACGGCTCGGGGGGGGAAAGCAGGGAAGGAAAAGAGATAGAAAGCCGAAGAAAACGAAAAACATCAGCAGCATCCCTCCATCTCCACCATCCTCCACCTTCCTGACAGCCAAAACGCAAAAAAACGCAAAAGCGCAGCTCCGTGTTCAGCAAGTTCAATTAATGAATAATGCATTCGCCTGTCACTTATAAAAAAGAGAAAAAAGCAATTACGCCTATGATCAGGCAGATGGACGGTTTTGTCTGGCATATGTTCTGCATTCATTACGGCTCTGACGGCGGAGCCACGCACAAAACACCCAGAATAAAACACACCAGCTTGTGCCAAATTCTGAAAGAGTTAATAACTGTAAATTAGCTTCTATAAAATCGACGTATTAATTAGTCATTTTTTGACTCGTGTGGCCAAATTTCTCTAAATGAGGCCCAAACAAATCAAAGCATTTGGAATAAACATCACTAAATCATTCTGTAAACAACTAAATCAAATTCAGATTTGGTTACGGTTTCTGCCAAACACTGAAGAAGTTAAGAACTGTAAATAAGCTTTTATGAAAATGAAGTAGTGCTTAGTGGTTTTGTGATTTGTTTTGCCATATTCCGATAAATTAGGCAAAAACATAGACTGTGTATAGCTGGACCACACCTGTCAAGTTTTAGATTAAAAAATAAGGGATAATTTGACTGGTGACTTAAAAGCACTTAAAACAAGATAAAATTCTAAGTAAGACTGATTAAGGCCATTATTCCTAAAATAAGCTAAATAATTCTACATTTATGATGCTTATTAAGGCAAAAAACTCTTATCAGAGAAAATAAAATAATGTACTGTCTTGATATTATATATTTTTGTGTGTTTTGAGCAAAGTCAACACAGCACTGCTATTGCTTAGTAGTTCAGAATGTAGATTACTTTTTATTTAGATTAAATTGTGGATTAAATATTTAATTCACCTTTGCCTGTTCATTTTCCATATTTTGAATTGACGTTTTTAAAAATGGACTGTTTTTAGTAAAAAAGAAACAATTAAACCAGGGGTGTCCAAACTTTTTTTGTTGGGGGCCAGAAGGAGAAATATATTTGAAGTCACGGGCCACAGACTCTGTAATAAAACAAATAATGAAATATACCACTTTAAAAAATACTTTTTCCTGATTATTTAATTTACACACCATTTTACTTGACTTACTATCTTTATCTTTGACAGTGTTGTGTAAACTAAGATTTTTCAAATTGATGTTTAATTTCATGATGTCTCTTAATATTAAACTCCTTAATTAACTTTTAGACTCTTTGCCACGTTTTTCTGAGCTAGAAATGCGCACCCTCTCTGCTTTTAGACTCTTTGGCCTGTTTTTCTGCGCTAGAAATGCGCACTCTCTCCGCTTTTAGAGTCTTTGGCCTGTTTCTGACACCTAGCTTTCAAACTTTGAATCTCACATCATAAAAACCTGCTTAACAGCGGGCCAACTTTCATTCTATTTCTAAAATACCTCACGAGCCGCTCCAAAAAAGGAAACGGGCCGCAAATGGCCCGCGGGCCATAGTTTAGACATCCCTGAATTAAACGAACATATCTGAATATAAATACAATCCCACTGTGATTATTTTACCTTGATTCTGTTGTGTTGGGCACAAAGTGGACCAGCGGTCTAAAGCTCAGCCACTATGATAATGACCGGGAGATGGCAGTTCGAATCCTGGGCATGCAGCTTACCATCAGCTGCCAGAGTCCTAAGAGGGCACAATTGGCCTTGCTCTCTTTCTGGGTGGGTAGATGGTGCTCTTTTTCCCACACAGGCGTCTGTGAGCTGATGTATAAGAACCGAGTCGCTGCGCTTTCCTACGAGCGTTAGCGCTGTGATGCTACTTGGCAATGCTGCATCAGCAGCAGCTCAAAAAGAGGCGGAGTCTGACTTAGCATGTATCGGAGGAGGCGTGTGCTAGTCTTCATCCTTCTGGTGTTGTGGCATCACTAGTGATGGGGGATACAGCTGAGTAGCAGCTGAATGGGTGGGACAACTGGCCAGATAAATTAGAAGAAATAAAATCAGTAATAAGAAGGAAAAAGGTGATTAATCACAATTAACTACAGTGAATTGTTTGATTAAATAGTCATTTATTTTAAATAAATATGTGTGTGTGTGTGTTTGCTGCTTCCATTTACCCACACTGTAAGTGAGTGTCTCTTCAGCTCAGACAGACAGAGAGTGATGCGCAGAGTGAACAGAGAGCTCACTCCAGTCTCTAAACCCGGGGGTGAAGAGTCTATATCATTAATTTCATGTTTAATAAACGCTTATCTCTGTGTGTGTGAGGCTGATATTGACCCGATCGCACATCCACACACACTCTTCCCTCACACACACACACACACGTCTCAACCCATTCCCACCTCCATTCATCATCATAAATCACACTGTCTGTACCCCTCTCTCGCTCGAGCTCGCACTCTCTCGCTTTTTTCTTCAAGCTCTCTCAAAGTCATCTCTCTCGCTCCTTTCTACCTTAATTTATTCAAAGTGTTCCACCTTAAACTCTACGCACTGCTCTCTTCACTCAAAATGTATACAGGTGCATATCAAAAATGTAGAATATCATTAAAAAGTTACTTTATTTTAGTTATAATTCAGTTAAAAATGTGAGACTCATATATATTTATACAGTGGTTAGACAATGAAACTGAAACTCCTGATTTTAGACCTCAATACTGTATCGTCCTGATGGACAGTTCTGGTATAAACAGGAGAGTTGTGGTGCACATTGAATTCTGTCGTGATTTGATCAGCCGTGGTTTTATGTTTTTTGGATACAATCCCGGTTAGCACCCGAACATCCCTTTCAGACAGCTTCCTCTTACAGCGTCCACAGTTAATCCTGTTGGATCTGGTTTATCCTTCTTGGTGGTATGCTGACATTACCCTGGATACCGTGGCTCTTAATACATCACAAAGACTTGCTGTCTTGGTCACATATTTTGAGCAGAACTGTGATCTTACCCTGCTAATTGAACCTTCACACTCTTCTCTTACTGGTGCAATGTGCAATAAATGAAGATTGGCCACCAGGCTGCTCCAATTTAGCCATGAAACCTCTCACACTAAAATGACAGGTGTTTCAGTTTCATTGTCCAACCCCTTGTAGATGTATTACACACAGAGTGATCTATTTTAAGTATTTATTTATTTTATTGTGGATGATTATGGCTTACAGCTAATAAAAACCCAAAAATCAGTATCTTAGAAATTTTAAATATGATGTACGACTAATTGACCATGCCACTTTTGGCAGTGTGGGCAGTGTGCCAAGTCCTGCTGGAAAATGAAATCCGCATCTCTATAAAAGTTGTCAGTAGCAGAGAGAAGCATGAAGTGCTGTAAGATTTTGTGGGGAAAACAAAACTACACTGACTTTAGACTTGATAATAAAACACAGTGGATCAACACCAGCAGATGACACGTCTCTTTATCCAAACCATCACTGATTATCAGTAAATTTTACATTTTATTTGTTAATGAAGGGAGCAGAGTCTGGAGGAAGAGTGGAGAGTCTGTAATAAACAATGAATGTAGAAACAACAGGGTGGTCATATGTGGAACTATAGTCTCTCGTTAAATTAGGATAAATATACATTAATAACACTCAAACTGCTGGTATTGCAGCTTTAGCTTTATACTTTATACTTCGATCATATTCATATTTTGTACAGATAAGAGCTGTTTATGACCCATTTGGGTGAGAATGATTCAGGTATAATCATTTATCATCATCACGTAATCAATATTCATCTCAGCCTTTTCACGCTAGACCTGCTTTCATTTTATCCACATAAACTGGACCAATTTACACATAATTCAGCTCTGAAATGGCCTGATTTTACCAGTAACTGGAAGTGAAAACAGCAGTGGAGCAGAACACCATAGAAATTGAACTGGTAATGGCGACACCAGTGGCAGGTAAAGACTTTTAAATACACTGACAAGCCGAAATTGTTTTATGTCCCATGACTTTTGCCATGTCCCATAGAAGCTAATGAGTGCTGCACTAAAAGCTGTGTGATATGTGTGTGGGGGGCCTCCAGCAATTAATGTGGATTGTGTAAGTTCTGCTGGAGCTGGAGTCACTTTTCTGTTCAAAAGGACAATTCTAGACAGAAGCCGTTGGTCACGATCATTACAGTCCACTGCACTGCACTGTCCACTGTGGGTGGTAGTATTAGCATTCTATGGCGCATTAACGGTACACATGCAACACTGTGGATTGAGGGTTGTTACCCACACAACCAGTGTTTTCTAATTTCGTTAGTCAACAAATAAAAACAGTCTCCGGACTGTGATCTGTTCTACCTCAAAATTTACCTATTGAGTTCTCTGCTACCGGAACACAGAGACAAGTACACGCAACATTTTCCACAGATCATGAGGAAGATAGAAATGATGAGGAATTTATGTTAATAACAAACTATATATAATTAAAAGGAATGACTGAAAAAAAAAAACAGAATGATGGGAATGATAATAGGAAATCAGGAGTGATGGGACTTGAAAAATAATGGGAAAGTTGGGAATGATGTGGGTTATGAGATTAGATTTTTTTAAAAATTGCACAGAGAGGGCTAATGGGAATTAAGGGGAAGTTATGATTTTTTTTTGTTTCTTTTGAAAAAGAAAGTTAGGAACTGTGGGAATTGTGGAATACAAAAATATATATGAAAAAGTCAGGAATGATATACAAAAAAAAAAAAAGATATATGAAATATGTTTATATGGGAATTGTGAAATTAGAAAAATGATGGGAAACATTATGGTAAAGTCAGAAATAATGGACCTTGTGTGATTTGACAAATGATGTAATTATGCAATTTGAAAAAAAAAAATACAGGAACGTTAGAAATGATGGGAATTATGGTATATTAAAAATTTTAGGAAAATCAGGAACAATGAAAATTATCTGATAAAAAAGATGTTCTGAAATCAGAAATATATGAAATGAAAGATAAATGAAAGTCAGGAATGATAGGAATTATACGATGTGAAAAATAATGGGACAGTCAGGAATAATGGGGGTTATGGGATTAGATCAAATAAATTGAACATCAAGGAATAATGGAGGAACTAACTGGTTTGAAAAAAAAATATATATACAGGAAATTCCATCAAGGAAGATGGGAATTATATGATTTAAAATTTGATGGAAATGTTAGGAAAGATAGAAATTATGGCAAATGACAAATGGTGGGAAAGTAAAGAATGGATTGAATAATCAGATTTTTAAATATATATATATATATATATATAAAAATGTTCCCACTAAAGAACCAGCAACCTCCAGGGATCTCTACTCACGGAACATACAGACAAGTACATGTGACATTTTTTCCATAAAATAATAATAAAAAAAAAATAAAAAAAAATAAAAAAAAAAAAATATATATATATATATATATATATATATATATATATTGCTTTGATTGTCACCCTGATCTCCAGACTGTGATCTGTGATCTTTTCTAGCACTGTCTATTCCCACTTAAGAACCAGCAACCTCCTGGGTTCCCAGCCATGGGAACATAAAGATGAGGACATACGACATTTTCCACAGTGCTCGAAGAATAAAAACACAGATTAAAGCAGAAAAAGACGGAGGGGAAAAGTCGCTGTTTGCTCAGATAAGCCCCGGCTTTCAACAAAAGGCCAAGCTCCTCAGAGATAAGGCATTTGAATCATATAGGTCATTTCCCTCCGCTTATCAATCATTTACATTACATCAGACGCCTCGGCTGGTGTCATCCCCGCCACTCTACACTGATCCTCCTCCGGCTTCAGGAACGGGGAATTTGTTTTGTAAATGTTTAATGATATCCCACTCAAGTTGAAAGATTGTGTGAGAGCTGTGTGTGTCCAGTGTTTTCTCACATTAGAGGCAATACTACTACCATGACGTGTAATAGTATTGCATCCCATGACTTTTGGCACATCACATTATAGCTAACGGTAAGTTTTGGCCTGTGGGATATGTGGGCAGGGTCTCCCATAATTCACGTGTCCTTGCCATGAACATGTTGCCCAGCGTTCAACCTTATTCACTTACAAGATAACACCTCACAACTTACACAGGTTTGGGAATACCCAATGGTATTGATGATGAAGCTCCATCCAACACCAACACGGCTGTACAATATCATATCATGCCATATTAATTTAGCAATTTATTTTACATGATAAAAAAAAAAAAAAAAAAAAAAAAAAACTTCATATTGTGATATTGCAATATTCTCCTTTTTTAATATGCACTTTAGATTTTTGGTAGGTTTTGTTGGTTCATGTTTTTATTTTATGCAAAATCAGAGTGTTTCTACTGTATGTTTATTTATGCTACACTACAGTATGTTTCGGACAATAAGGCACACTTGAAATTATTTAATTGTCCCAAAAATCAACAGCGCGCCCTATAATCCGAAGTTAAGTGGGACAAACCACTAGATAAATCACTCTGGGTTATTGGAACCCTCAGTCTAGCAATATAAAGCAATAGCAATCTAAATTTTTCCCGCTAGCGCTGCGGTCAGCAGCTAATGCTAATGCTGCTGCATCCAGCCTTAGTGCTGGAGAAACTTCACTTTTGTTTATTTAGGCACTTCCCCCAGCTTCCCTATTAGAAGGGAAGGGAAACATGGCGACACCCTTGCTCACTTTGATGTACTGTAGGCATCCTTACTAGTGTTGCTAAACGCATCATATAATCTGGTGCGCCTTATGTTTGCAAATAGACCGGAAAATAGACATGTATTGATAATGTCCCTTATAATCTGGTGTGTCTTATAGTCTAAAGAATATGGTAAATACATTTTAATTTTGATAATATTTATTTTGTTGCAGTATCATTTACTTGAAATATATAAAAAAAAAAAAAATTGTCATATCGCCAAGAATATTTTTATCGCAAAAAAAACAAAAAAATAAATAAATAATAATAATTAATTATTGTAATTATAGTAGTTTTTTACTAACCCTTGTTTGTCTCTATACTGCAGTGTAGTTGAGATGTTTAGGGGTGTCTGGAGATTTCAGAGACAAGTAGAAAAGATTGTTTTTTTACTAAATATGAATAAGCTCAAACTCACCAAAATCCACGAAAGCAGACTGCCCCACCTTCTCCGTCTTATTCGGTGTACTCCATAGTGTAGACTGGGTGAAGTTTCCGTTCTGTGGAAGAAAGACATTTAAAAGGATTAAAAACAAAAGGAAACAGTGAAACGATGCAGATGGAAAGGCAGCAGTTTTTTTTTCAGGGCTCTTTGATTCCCGGCGTTCCGACAGCCAGCAGAGTGACGGCACTGAGGACTTCAAAACCGTTCCACAGCTCACAGTCAGGACACTCTGCGCCGCCGTCGGGGAAAAACGGCTAATTTAGACGAGTGCAGGATCAGAGGTGGATGACGGAAACGACAAACACAAGCGTAGTGTCAGAAGTGATGGGAACGACCTCAGTGATGGAACTGAGAATGACAGAAATGATAAATGATGAAAATTTTAGAAGTGGAATGACCGGATTAATGAGAATGATGAGAATGATGATATGATGAGAATGATGACACACTAAACGAAATACAGAGAATATTAGAACAATAGGAATGTTGGAAAAGGTGGGAATGTTGAAAATTCCCATCTTATTTTTTAGATAGAAATGAGCTATCTATCTATTGTATCTATGAGCCTACCATCTATCCACTCATCCATCTGTATCCACCCATTCACACACCCAACCTCCACATGCCTATATCACTACTGGTCTTTCACTCCATTCTTCCATCTATTTTCATTGTTTCATCCATCTATCAATCAAATCTATTTGTCTATATGTTTATCCATCCTTCTATTTATCTATCCATCTCTCTGTTTATGTATCTATCCACCCGCCATCCATTCATTAATTAAATCTGCTTTTCCACAAATGTTTGTCTGTATGTTTATCCATCCATCCATCCATATATAAACCTACCATCTATCCACTCATCCATCATGGAAATGGGAATGACAATGGGAACTAATTATAATGAAGGAAACAGTAGGATTTGATCAGAATTATGGGAATGCTTAAATGCTGAAATGATAGCAATAACTGAATAACCAGAATAACTGAATGATATCCATGGCGATAGGAATTACATGAATTAACTACATGGGCGATAAGAGCATGATAATGGCAATGATAGGATTGAAAGTTTTAAAGTTACGTTAGGCCAAGGACCAGGATCAGAATCAGGAGCAGGGTTTTGGTTTTGGATTGAGTAATGATAGGGTTAGGACCATAAAGGATTGGTAACAGTGCCAGGGTCAAAATTAGAAAGAGTCCAGACCGGGATTTGGGGTGAGGATAAAAGAAAAATGGGTCAGGTTTAGGTTTGAAATTAGGGTTTTTATCAGGCTTAGGATCAGGTGTAACATTGTGAGTAGAGATTAGACAGACAGGAATTTAGTTAAATATAGGTAAGGTAAGTTAAGTCTACTAAGCTAAATGTTACTATGGAAATAAAATTATATAATATCTATAATAATTTCTGTCAGATAGTGTATAGATCCTATAGACCTACTGGTTCATTTACATCCAGTGTCTCTGTTCATTTACAGCACTGTTCATTTCTACTGTCTGCCCAACTGACTTCTGTTATTAATCAACACACACACACACACACACACACACACACACACACACAAACTTACACACACTCTGAAAAACCTTTCAACCAGAACACACAAAATTATTCAGTGCTTGAAGGAACAGAATAATTGAAAAAAAAACAAAGAAATATCAGAAAAACATAATAGAAACAGATAAACAAACAGAAACCTAATAAAGAAAGATAAAAAACAAAACAAAAGAAATCAATACTCTGTCTTCTCCTCTAACTCATTATAGATGTCTGCCTGTCTGTCTGACCACCCACCTGTCTATTTATCAGTCTGTCTGTCTGCTTGTCTACATATGTCTGTCTATCCATCTATCCATCCATCTATCCATCATCCATCTATCAAATCTGCTTGTCTACATATCTGTCTGTTTTTCTATCTATCCATCCATCACCCATCAAATCTGATTGTCTACATATCTGTTTGTTATTCTATCCATCCATCCATCCATCATTCATTCATCAAATCTGTCTACATACCTGTCTGTTATTCTATCGATCCATCTATCCAATCTGTTTGTCTACATATCTGTCAGTTTTTCCATCTATCCATCATCACCCATCAAATCTGACTGTCTACGTATCTGTCTGTTATTCTATCCATCCATCCATCATTCATTCATCAAATCGGATTGTCCTCATACCTGTCTGTTATTCTATCCATCCTTCTCTCAAATCTGTTTGTCTACATACCTGTCTGTTATTCTATCCATTCATCATCCATGTATCAAATCTGCTTGTTTAAATACCTGTCTGTTTTTCTATCCATCCATCCATCTATCTATCATCCATTTATTAAATCTTGTTGTCTACATAAATGTCTGTTATTCTATCCATCCATCTATTATCCATTCATCAAATATGTTTGTCTATATACATGTCTGTTCTTCTATCTATCCATCTATCATTCATTTATCAAATGATCTATCCATCCATGTATCCATCCATCCATCCATCCAGCCATCCAGCCATCCATCAAATTTGCTTATCTACATACCTATCTGTTATTCTATCTATCCATCTATCTATCTTCCATTTATCAAATCTGCTTGTTTATATACCTGTCTGTTATTCTATCTATCCATCCATCTATTATCCATTTATCAAATTTGCTTGTCTGCATATGTCTGTTCTTCTATCTATCCATCTATCTATCATCCATTTATCAAATCTGCTTGTCCACCTATCTGTCGGTTATTCTATCCATCTATCTGTCATCTGTTTATCTATCATACTTCCATTAAATATGCTACATATGTCTGTTTTACTTTCTATCCATCCATCCATCACTTTTCTTGCTTTATTATTATGATACATCTGGGAGTGTGAGCATGTGACTGTGTGATTGATTCACAGACAGACAGAGGCGGAGTTACGGGTGACGGACAGGTGGGCTGCTGCGGTGAGCTGGTGAGTTGGGGTGATTGGCAGGTGAAGAGTGGAGCAGGCTGTGTGGGAGTGGTCTGATGATGATGGACATGTAGCTGAGAAGGCTGAAGCTGGAGCTCTGTGTCAGGTTTCATTCTTCACTCTGTGCAGGACTCGGCTGTGTTCTGCTGTGTCTGATGATGCACTGTGCTCTCACACTAACACTGAGTGACATCACGGCTACAGCAAGAACAGGTCAGCTTTACTGAAGAAAACCTTTATAATGAGGGGTGTGTAGAAGAGCACAGTGAGGGTGTGTTAGAGAGCACAGTGAGGGTGTGTAAGAGAGCACAGTGAGGGTGTGTAAGAGAGCACAGTGAGGGTGTGTTAGAGAGCACAGTGAAGGTGTGTAAGAGAGCACAGTGACGGTGTGTAAGAGAGCACAGTGAGGGTGTGTAAGAGAGCACAGTGAGGGTGTGTTAGAGAGCACAGTGAAGGTGTGTAAGAGAGCACAGTGAGGGTGTGTAAGAGAGCACAGTGACGGTGTGTAAGAGAGCACAGTGAGGGTGTGTTAGAGAGCACAGTGAGGGTGTGTAGAAGAGCACAGTGAGGGTGTGTAAGAGAGCACAGTGAGGGTGTGTTAGTGAGCACAGTGAGGGTGTATAAGAGAGCGCAGTGAGGGTGTGTAAGAGAGCACAGTGAGGGTGTGTAAGAGAGCACAGTGAGGGTGTGTAAGAGAGCACAGTGAGGGTGTGTAAGAGAGCACAGTGAGGGTGTGTTAGTGAGCACAGTGAGGGTGTATAAGAGAGCGCAGTGAGGGTGTATAAGAGAGCGCAGTGAGGGTGTGTAAGAGAGCACAGTGAGGGTGTATAAGAGAGCGCAGTGAGGGTGTGTTAGTGAGCACAGTGAGGGTGTGTTAGTGAGCACAGTGAGGGTGTATAAGAGAGCGCAATGAGGGTGTGTAAGAGAGCACAGTGAGGATGTGTAAGAGAGCACAGTGAGGATGTGTGAGAGCACAGTGAGGGTGTGTAAGAGAGCACAGTGAGGATGTGTAAGAGAGCACAGTGAGGGTGTGTGAGAGAGCAGAGTGAGGGTGTGTAAGAGAGCACAGTGAGGGTGTGTAAGAGAGCACAGTGAGGGTGTGTTAGTGAGCACAGTGAGGGTGTATAAGAGAGCGCAGTGAGGGTGTGTAAGAGAGCACAGTGAGGGTGTGTAAGAGAGCACAGTGAGGGTGTGTAAGAGAGCACAGTGAGGGTGTATAAGAGAGCGCAGTGAGGGTGTGTAAGAGAGCACAGTGAGGGTGTGTTAGTGAGCACAGTTAGGGTGTGTAAGAGAGCACAGTGAGGGTGTGTAAGAGAGCACAGTGAGGGTGTATAAGAGAGCGCAGTGAGGGTGTGTAAGAGAGCACAGTGAGGGTGTGTTAGTGAGCACAGTTAGGGTGTGTAAGAGAGCACAGTGAGGGTGTGTAAGAGAGCACAGTGAGGGGTGTGCACACACACACACACACACACACCCCGTGCCCTCTTCACTGCTGTTCCGGGCTCTGTACTCGGCCCGGCGCTCTGTGGTGAACGGCCGGCTCGATAAAGCAGAAAGGACAGCTGGAGATCCGTATGGATTTAATAATGAGCAGATCAAAGACTCATCAACACCATCACACACACACAGACACACACACACACACACACACTTTCTGACGGGGCTTTCAATGGCCGTTGTACAGAATAAAAGCCTGAGTGTGTGTACAACTCAATCACTCTATAAACAAACTCACACACACACAGGCCCTGATCTCTTTCTCTCTCTCTTTCTTTCTTTCTCCCTCTCTCTCTCTCTCTCTCTCTCTCTCTCTCATACACACACACACACACACACACACTGTTGGGGCTCTGAATGGGTGTGTATGATATTGATTGGTGTGATTGTGTGTATTGTGACGGTGGTGGAGTAAAGGTGAAGAGGTGAGGAGTGACTGAGCTGACTCTTTAACCCCGCCTCCAAAACCCAGCGCTAATCAGGGGCAGAGGGGCGGAGCCAGGGGACAGAGGGTTCAGCAGGTCAATAAGAAGGCACTATAACATATAACAGCACTGCTCTCGGCACAGTCTCACACCCCATTATTTAGACTGTTTACTGTTTCCATTACTTTTAAATACATTTCTACACCATATGTATTGAGGCAGGAACTGTCAATATGTGTCCCATGACTTTTGCATTTCCCACAGAAGCTAAAGAATACTGCACTGGCCTGATTAATCCTGTTTGGTCGGAGTTTGAAAGGTAATAACAAACAGCTATACCACAGCAACACCTTAGCAGCCATCTGACAATACCTTTGCACCCACTAAACAACATGTTTGCTAACAAATTTACCAGAGCAACCACTTTAAACACTCTAATAAAAAAAACAAGCAACGTTTTCGCAACCGCCGATCAGGGCATTAGCAACCAACACCTCAGTAACCACTTAGCAACACCATAGCAACCACTTAGCTATACTGAAACAACACCTAAGCAACCATCTACCAACACCTAGGAAAAATGTCTATTTGGTTTTGTACAAACCAGATTTTGAAGTCCTAAAAAAAAAAACAGCAAATTAAACTGTTATCAAATTTCACTTTTAAATCCTTGAGTCTTTCGATACTATTAATGATGTGAGTATCAAATTATATTACTGTAGTAATTTAGAGTAACAGGAGGTCCAACTTTTGGGAGGCCATGGGATAAGAACTGCCAATACATATGCCATCACTTTTGGCATTTCCCACAGAAGCTAAAGAATACTGCACTGACCTGATTAAACATGTTTTATTGGAGTTTGAAAGGTAATAACAAACAGTTACACCATAGCAACACCTTAGAAGCCATCTGACAATACCTTTGCACCCACTAAACAACACCTTTACTAAGAAATTTAAAACAGCACACCAGCAACCACCCTAAGAAACACCCTAACAACCACTTAGCAATGCTTTAGCAACCTCCTGTCAGCACATTAGTAACAAACACCTCAGTAACCACTTAGCAATACCAAAACAACCACCTAGCAAAATGTTTTTTTTTTTAACAGCTATACTGAAACAATGGATAAATATCGAATTATTTTGAGACAGTAAGTCATTATTTTGTGATATAAAGTCATTATTTTGAGATACTATGTCATTATTTTGTGATTATTTTGTGATAATTTTGAAAGATTTTTTATTTTTCCCAAAAGCAAACACACTTGCTATCTCAAAATAATGACATATTATCTTAAAATAATGACTTGCTATCTCAAAATGACAACTTAATATCTCAAGATAATGATTTAGTGTCTCAAAATAAGGACTTAGTGTCTTAAAATAATAACTAAGTATCTAAAAAAAGGACTTAATCATTATATTTCCGATTTCAATTCATTATTTTGAGATACTAAGTATCCCAAAATAATGGCTTGCTATCTCAAAATAAGGACTTAGTATCTCAAAATTATGGTTTGCTATTTTAAAATAATAACTTAGTATCTCAAAATAATGGCTTGCTATCTCAAAATAAGGACTTAGTATCTTACAATAATGACTTAGTATCTCAAAATAAGGACTTAGTATCTCAAAATAATGACTTAGTATGTCAAAATAAGGACTTAGTATCTTACAATGATGACTAAGTATCTCAAAATAAGGACTTAGTATCTCAAAATAATGACTTGCTCTCTCAAAATAATGATTTAGTATCTCAAAATAATTACTTATTATCTCAATATAATGAGATATCAGTTTACTTAATAATACGAAAAAATGTGGTGATTTTTTTTTTGTTGTTGTTCATTTTAGATGGATTTCATACATAAGCAACCACCTACTATCAACTAGGAAAAATGTCTATTTGGTTTTCTATAAACCATATTTTGGAGTCCTATAAAACCAGCAAATCAAACTGTAATCACATTTCACATTTAAATCCTTGAAGAAGCATTCCTATACTATTTATAATGTGATTATCAGGTTCTATTACTTTAGCAATTTGGAGTAATGGGAGGTCAAACTTAGGAAACATGACCATATGGCTTCGCATAAACCAGATTTATTTTTAACAAATGGCTAGCACTGGTCCTGTGAATTATGCAAACATTTAAAAACTTTTTTTTGGGAATTCTACATAATGGTTAGCAGACAGAAGACACGCATCCTAAATGAGCATCCTGTATTTACCAGCTTTACTCAGAGAAATTCAGCCATTAATTAGCATTCAGCAGAACGAGCCCGCCCCCTCGCCATGCCTAGACTTCATCTCTGACTAATGGCCTGTCCGGCGAGATGGACCCGAATGCAGGGAGGCATTTAAAACCAGAGAAATCTGCTCTCCCGTAAGCACCCGGCTCTGAGCTCTGAGCGGAGACAGTTTGAGGAAAAGTCGTAAATTAGTTCGGAAAAAAGAGGAAGCGCGTTTGTTTCCTTGGTATCAGCGCCTCGCTGTAATCCACCACGTTCTGCAGACAACTGCTAAATTACAGAGCTTATCACCCATAAACCATTTCACCGCTGAATGGCCGGCGCGCACAGAAGCAGGCGCCTTCCGTTTTTTTGCGTTTATTCTGTGTATTTGTTTTGCATATTTATTGTGCTCGTGTTTTGTTTGTGTTTATTTTCATAAGCGAAAGGCCTGGCACTGTTTCTTCCAGGGTTTTGAGGAGATTTGTTCACTTATTCAGCTGTTTTCATAAACTTTCAACACAGTACTCACCATTTCTACATGCTTAAAAGTAGCACTGTGTACTGGCAATAACTCTTGATTACCGTATTCGCAAAACAGCAGTGCTGCTGGAGTTTTTAAACACTTTGTTCACTCAGTGTCTACCTTTACCTCAGATACAAAATGATCCTCAGTTCATTCACAGTTGCTGTCTGTTGATTATCTTTTAATGTTTCATCAGTGCTTAAAGGATGCTGACAACAGTAACCACCTAGACACGTCTTAATAACCAACAGCTATATCATAGCAAAGGTGAGCAACATATGAGACACAACCTAGCAACACACTAGCAACAGCCAAACAACCCCTTAGCAACCACCAGCAGCTACAATATACAATGGCAAGAAAACAATATGTGAACCATTGTGTTAATAACCTTAAAAAAAGCTGGAATGACCTGACTAATCCTGTTTTATTGGATATGGGAAGGTAGCAACAAACAGCTATACCATAGCAACACCTTAGCAACCACCTGACAATATCTTTGCATCCACTAAACTAAATGCATTTGCTAAGACATTTACCACAGCACAACTACAGCAACCATTTAAAAACACCCTAACAACCATTTAGCAATGCCTTAGAAACCGTGTCTATAAGCACAATAGCAAAATACTGGCAAAAGCCAAACGACCCCTTAGCAACCACCAGCTACAATTTACAGTAAGTAAGGAAGTAAGGAGAAAGTAAGTGAACCCTTGTGTTTATAACCTTAAAAAAGATGCACTGACCTGGCTAATTTTATTGGATTTGGGAAGGTAGCACCAGCTATACCATAGCAACACCTTAGCAACTACCTGGCAATAGCTTCACACCCAGTAAACAATGGATTTGCTAACAAATTTACAATTGTTTAATGTTTAAATAATTGCCTATAAGCACATTAGCAACACATCGCAACAGCCACACAACCCCTTAGCAACCACCAGCTACAATATACAATGTACTATAGATACAACAGATGAGCCATGTCACGCCAAAAAAAGCTTTTCAGAGGAAAAAATTTAAAGTAACCACCAAGCAACACTTTATCAAAAAACATCTACTGTATACTACAATACAACCTTACGAACCACGTAGCAACCAACACCTTTACCATTGCTACAACTTAGCATACACCTAGCAACACCTTAGTGAGCATCAACTATACAACAGCAATTAGTAAATAAATAGTAAATCAGTACACCAACAGTAAATAAAACCTGAAAGGTGTATGCAAACATTTGTTCTCAGCTTTATATCCAACAAACTCGAATCAATCCTGTTTAGTGCACTGATTACCGCTAAATGCAGCAGCACCGCATGCAGGCTGTAGACGTGGCATCTGTATTATTAGTTACAGCAGTTATTATACCCTTTCCAGGCCTGAACAGACCCCCCACCTGCCTGAATTCTTATCTTTAAGCATGGGCGTGCCTCAGGGTTCCATCAACGCGCCACTTTCATTCTCGCTGTGCAGTAATGACTGCTTTTCCCAAGACCTCTCGGTCAATCTGCAGCGGTTTGCAGATGACACAACCTCAGTGGCCTCATTTCCCGCAGTGATGAAGCCCTCTATACGTGTGGTGTCAAGCTGTGCACATAACGGGTCGCAGCTCGACACCCTCAGATTGCAGGAAATGAAAGTGGAGTTACGTAAACAGCCACCTACCTGCCAGCTTTCCCCGGGAAATAAACAGAACTGCTGGGACTGGGGATTCGGAAGAGCCCTGCAGGTTTCGTGGGGACCACCAGTAATATAATAGAGGTTCACGGTTCTTCTATAAGTCTATCCTGACCTAGTTCTGCTCTGCTGTTATTGGATGTCCTCCATATCTCCATATCAGTACGATTTATCTCGTACTGTGGCCACTGATAAAGAGCTAGAGGACGACCAACACAAACTGTGCATCAACAGTTTCAGACCTTCTATCTCTGACTTTATCTACAAAGTGGAGCAGCTATAGGTAGGAGTGTCTAATAGAGTGGAGGGCAGTGAGTGGAAACAGTGTTTAAGAACTCCAGCAGCACTGCTGCAGTGTCTGATCTACCCATGCCAGCACAGTTTGCAGAAGACACGACCCACAGTGGCCTCATTGCAGGCAATGGTGAAGCTTTCTACTGGTAAGAAATGATCAGGGGAATAGTCCACAAATAGAGACAACTTGGGACTGTGGCTACTCCACCAAAAAGTAGGCAGCCAATCAAAATTACCCCAAGAGCACAACGGAGACTCATCAATGAGGTAAAGAAACAACACTGGCCTCATTTCCTGTAGTGATAAAGCCTTCTATAGGTGAGAAACGATCGGAGGAATAGATTTGAGGGAAATGAAAATGAGCCACCTACCTGCCAGCTTTCCCCAGGAAATAAACAGAACTGCTGGGACTGGGGATACGGAAGAGCCCTGCAGGTTTCGTGGGGACCACCAGTAATATAATGGAGGTTCAATGTTGTTCTATAAGTCTATCCTGACCTAGTTCTGCTCTGCTGTTATTGGATGTCCTCGATATTTCCATCATTGTCTGATTTATCTCGTCCTGTGTTCACTGATAAAGGACTAAAAGATGATAAACACAAACTATGACCTAATACAATGTCCCTCTGTTTTGAGTGTACCTCTAAAAAAATAGTTTAAAGGGTCTTGCAGCCATAACACTTCACCCTAACCTCCCCTTCAACCTAACAAGAGTGGGGTAGAGCCAAGTGGTAGAGCCAATTGGTAAAATAGGATTGGGCCTATCAAGCAAACAATGAGTTTCTGAAGCAGCTATAGATAGGAGTGTCTTATAAAGTGGTCAGTAAGCAAATACATTGTTTAAAAACTCCAGCAGCACTGCTGCAGGGCCTGATCTACTCACTGTACCATCACAATTTCTAGATGACACAGAGGATGAGCCCTCCAGGGTTGCGGGGACCACCAGTAACGTAACAGAGGTAACAGAGGCTGTTCTTCTCACACAGTGCTCCTCTTAAGTCTATCCTGACCTAGTTCTGGCACTGTGCTATTATTGGATGTCCTCGCTATCTCCATCACTGTCTGATTTTCCTCTGTATCTTACTTCTTCAAAGCCTGGACGGAGTGTCCCGATTATACGATTACATGCTTCTGCTTCCATTTCTACCCTTTAATTAAATAACTTATTAATTACTTGGGTAACAGTTCGGTAGTTTAAGGAACACAAATTAGTCACAGAAGAGCGGAACGTAAACTGATCATGAAGTGTCAACTCAGAGAAGGGCTACAGTAAGTTGTGAGGTGTTATCTTGTGAGTGAAGTTGAATAGGAATTATGGGAATTGGAGTGAGGTCTGAAAGTGGGTGGAAGATGGATGGGATCTTCCATTTCCAAATTGTTACAGTGTCATTTGTGTAGGTGTATCATGTGTGTGGTAGGTGGTGATATAATTATTGTGACCAGCAGCTTCTGGTTAGAACTGTCCATGCAACCGCACAAGTGACTGGTCAGAAATTAAATCCACATTCAATGCAGGAAGACCAAACACACATACCCCACAGCTCAGTGCAGTGTTCCTCAGCTATCATTGGACAAAGCAAAAGTCTAATGGATGCAACAGTGGCTTGCAAAAGTATTCATACTCCTTGAACTTTTTGTCACCTTACAACCACAAACTTAAGTGTATTTTACTAAGATTTAAGTATTGAAAAGTATTGAGCCGTCTTTACTCTTAAACCCCTTAATAAAATTGCAGTAAATTGCCTTCAGAAGTAACCTAATTAACTGTGTGTAATTTAGTCTCAGTATAAATATACCTGTTCTCTGAAGGCCTCAGTGGTTTGTTAGGGACCACTAGTGAAAAAACAGCATCATGAAGACCAAGGAACTCACCAGACAGGTCAGAGATAAAGTTGTGGAGAATAATTTTAAAGCAGGGTTAGGTTATAAAAACATATCCAAGCGTCCCAAGCATCCCAAAGAGCACTGTTCAATCCATCATCCAAAAATGAAGTATAACATTATTCTACAACTGCAAACCTACTGAAACATGGCCATGGTCCACCCAAACTGACATATTGAGCAAGGAGAGCACTGGTCAGATAAATAGACCAAGAGGCCCATGGTCACTCTGAAGGAGCTGCAGAAATCCATAATCCAGCTGTTCACAGACGCTCTCCATCCAACCTGGCTGAGCTTGAGCTGTTTTGTAAAGGAGAATGGACAAAAATCTCAGTCTCTTTCCAGCATCAGCACAGCATTAGCTGGTGATTAGAGGTCCAGAACACTCCACACACCAAACATACTCTGATGGTCCATCTCACTGCCTCAGAACATCATGCTCCGAGCTTCTGACCCAGCCTGAGCCCTCCATCGATCCTCACAGGCCTGAAAGAGCAAATCTAGTCTAAGTAAAGAACACCCTGCATGACCCTGAGCACTATTATCTCAGCAGAACATGGTACATGAGCCTGAGAGTCAAACTCATTTCAGCTTCAGCTGCGACAAGAAAACTATTACACATCAGGACGCTCTGACTGTCCTGTAGAGTGACCAATAAGGAGGATGATAAAGTAGTGTTCAGTAGGTAGAAGCACAAATTATAACTGAACTCAATGTCACTATACATACAACACAATAAATAATAATAAATAATAACATAGTATACCCCAGGCAGGTACATACATCTTAAACACAATTAGAATATCGTTTAAAAGTTACTTTGTTTCAGTAATTCAGTTCAAAATGTCAAACTCATACATTATATAAATGTATTACACACAGAGAGATCTATTTAAAGCATTTATTGCTTTCATCATTAACAATGATTGCTCACCATGATTATGGTGGGTAGTGCGCCACATCCTGCTGGAAAATGAAATCCGCATCTCCAAAACGCATGCACTCTTAAAACTTTATAAAAATGAATTTGTTTTCTTTGCATATTTTAAGGTCTGAATGATCTGCATCTTTTTTTTGTTATTTCTGTCATTTCTCATTTTCTGTAAATAAATGCTCAAATGAAAAAAAAAATATATATATATATATATAAATATATATATATATATATATATATATATATATATATATATATTTTTTTTTTTTTTTTTTTTTTTTTTTTGCGAGAAATGTTGTCTGTAGTTTACAGAATAAAACAACAATGTTAATTTTACTTATACATATACCTGTAAATGGCAAAATCAGAGAAACTGGTTTTGAGAGCTGTATATATGTATAATGTTAATGAAGGGGTTAACCCTGTTTAAACTGACCTTATCATGCTTTCTGCAGTAGTTTAAGCACCACAGATAATATAGAATAACTGTTGTTATTTTTTCTTTTTCTACGGCACTCTCTCTGTCTCACGATGCAAGTCCCACCCACACTAAAGGCCTCGGCATACTTCCAGCGAAACAAATTTTGTGAGCATTGCACGAAGTTGAGCGCACTTTCGCGAGCTTTCGATCTGGCATACTTTCTGCGGCTTCGCTTTGCTTGTCTCGTATGCTCCACCCAACTGCAGGTGGTGCTGTTACATTAATAAAGTTAAGTTTCATGACTACTGGAAAACGATCAACCATCGCGCTCTGTCTAGACAAGCTCGGGTATGTATCTCTCAAGAATCATAAAGGTGACAGTACTGCTGCTCAGCGAGCCTCCCTTCAAAATCGGCCATGTTTGTTTTCTTGGCACGCCTCTGTTTTAACGACCAATCACAGGAGTTGTCGCGTTGTGTGTTTGGCCGTAGAGTTGGCCCAGCTTCCATGTGCACGACACGGCGAACGAAGTCCCAGTGCGACGTCCGCGGCTGTTCGTTTTCTCCGCAATTACGTCACATTGTTTGCTGAAGCCACGCGAACGTCGTCTCTGCATGAAGTATGCTGAGGCCTTAAAACCTCACTGGCCAACTAAGCATAAGTAGAGGCCAATCAGGATGCTCTATTTCTCACTATGTGCATTGTGTGTCTTACTTGCTTGCACCTTTTTTTATTGCTTGTGCTCTCTCTCTCTTTATCTATCTCTATCTCTTTCTCTCTCTTTAGCTATCTCTCTTTCTCTCTCTCTCTCTCACACACACACACATTAACGATGCATCAACAATTAAATTCTGCATCAACATTTTTTATATTAAATTGACTAATTGTTGCAGCCATTCCATTCCATTACTATGAACTCTCAGCTTCTGGGCACATTATTTTTATTTTTTTTTATTTCTGTCACATTGTTCGCTGAAGCCACACAAACGTTGTCTCTGCATGAAGTATGCTAAGGCCTTAATACCTTACTGGCCAACTTAGCATAAGGAGAGGCCAATCAGGATGCTCTATTTCTCACTATGTGTATTGTGTGTCTTACTTGCTTGCACATTTTTTATTGCATGTGCTCTCTCTCTCTCTCTCTCTCTCTCTCTCTCTTTCTCTTTATCTCTCTCTCTCTTTATTTATCCCTCTTTCTCTCTCTCTTTATCTCTCTCTCTCATTATCTCTCTCTCTCTCTCTCTCTCTCCATCATACATTAACGATGCATCAAAAATAAAATTCTGCGTCAACCTTTTTTTTAAATATTACACTGACTAATTGTTGCAGCCATTCCATTCTATTACTATGAACTCTCAGCTTCTGGGCGCATTATTTTTTTTTTTTCTGTCACTGATTGTAAATAGGAACTGGATTTGACGGACAGGGTCGAGGCCTGGTGTATTCAGTATAAACTCCAGACACTCAGACGCTCATGTTCTCACTGACGCCCTGACAAACACTCGCCGGCGACAGTGACTGCCTGATTGAGTCGGGCTGTCAGCTGTAAACATCCTCCGTGCTTTTGATTGTCGGTCTGGCGAGATTCACACACACAGAAACACTGAGAGAGAGACACACACACTGATTGAGCCTTTGATTTGGAATGTGTGCATCAATACAGGCCATTTACACAGAGATATGGTCTGATTGAGAGTGTGAAAGTGTGACTGATGGGCCTCTGCAGATGTGCATTCTTGTTAACACGATCAGTATATGGACAAGTGCATTGGGACGCATGCTCATTCAATGTTTCTTTCAAACTAAGGGCTATTAAAACGAGTCGGAGTAACTGTCTATTCAGTCCATAAAAGAGCATAAAAGTCCAGTTACTGTACATTGCTGTGAAGGATAATTTAATTTAACTGCATTTAGCAACAAGAGTGTTAGAGAGATCAGGATGCTGGATGAAGCCAGATGATTGGTTAAGTGGTTGCTGAGCGCCGCTGAGAGCCCCAAGTCATTAATGGCAAGCTTGGGGGTTCCTCAGACTGCCTGCCGCTCTGGGCATGTGTGCTCACTGTATGTCAGTGAATGTGTGTGGGTGTAGGCGTTAATTAGTGTGTATGATCAATATACAGAGGTGTCGAGTAACTAAGTACAAATACTTTGTTACTTAACTTAAGTAGAAATGTTGGTTTTCTATACTTTACTGCAGTTATTATTAGGGGCATGACGAGACACTAATATCACGAGACGAGACACAATATTGGGTTCACGAGAACGAGACAAGATGAGATTTAAAAATAACATTTTAAAGAAAACATCAAAAATGAAAAATGGCTTGAAAACTAGAGTTTTATTTGACAAAATCATATAACGCAAACTTAACAGACTGGTTTCTCTCACACATTGATTCTGTAAGAAATAGAAATAAGAATAAAAAATAAGAATAAAACTTTTCTAGGTCTTATATAGTGCAAACAATAAGTGCAAACCACAACCAGTCATATTAAGACTATGGTTTGTGTTTTTTTCTCCTAAATCTCTTGAAATTAAACTATGCAGAACCATAACCAGTCATATTAAGCCTATGCTTGAAGTGTAAACAGAGACAGAACATGTTTTAAATACAGTACAGAGCTAAGGGATTAGTACAGCTGCCTATCAAACAGTCACATGTAGGATTTACTTACAGTATTTATATATGGTTTGTGGCTTGTTGGTCACTCTGTTACCGTTTATTGTTTCCACTGGAGCCAAAATGCAGCCAGACATACAACTTAAAAGTAGCAGAAGCATCTTCTATACAAATGGCTGAATTTTCCTCTTCTGCTGAGAGCTGCTCTCACTGCTCAGCCACCATACTCTATCGCTATCGCTAATGGGTTGCCAGATCCCTCTTAAGAAGCCCACACTTGCCCCGCGAGACAGGTTTAAGCCAGACAAGAAATATCGCCACGCTTTAGATCTCGTCACACCGCTAGTTATTATTTATCAGACTAATTTTTACTTGTAACTTAATGACCAAAATAGCCTCGTTACACCTATTTAATTCAATAAAGTAGCTAAATTTAGGGCGTGTCAGTGTGTCTTTGGTATAGTAAGGGCACAAAAAATATGCCTTGTGTGACTCGAAACGTGCAAAAGACATGAACTAATTATCTTAAATAGTTATAGTTGTGTTTTGGGTGAAACGTGAAATAAACCGTAAATCAGTATGCTAGTAGTCACTCTCTTTAAGAGTCAGGTGAGCTCTGACTTTGGCACGTTCCTATCTTAACAGCGTGGGGCTTTTGCGCGTCTCAACAGAGGATACTGATCTGCTACGCCAGCAGCTCATTTAAGGAAACAGCAATGTTATTTTATTCTTTACTCTGTTTATTGTTAATATAAAAGTTGGGTTTACGCTAGGGGTGGGCAATATTATATCGTATACAATATATCGTGACAGAAATATTGTGATATTAAAAATCCATATCATGATAATAACTAATGTCTTAAAAGTAGTTTATTATTTACTGTGAAGCTTTAGGTGTATTTATTGTATAATTGTTTTAGTTTGCAGTTTATATGCATGCACTAAATATTCTGCAATATTATTTGATGCATTATATTATTGTATGCTATATTATTTATTTTGCCACATTATGATTATGCTGTTATACTATTATACTATATTCCTGAAATTAATTAATTATTTTTCTGTTTTCCTATATCGCCAAGTATATTGTTATCACAAAAATACCCTGAAATATTATTATTATTATTTTAGAGCCATATCGCCCACCCCTAGTTTACGCTCTGCAGTGGGTCCGTGTGTGTGTGTGTGTGTGTGTGTGGAAATAGAGCCAATACCGCAATAATAGCACGTTCATATACAAAGAATGAATTGTTGCACATGCCTGCTATACATTTTAATACCAATTTATACGCTATAAAAAATAATAGTAATAAAAACTATTACTAATGACTATATTATTATGCTACTTGAACGTAACTATTCATGTGATCCAAATTACACTTAAAAAAAAGTCAGTAAACTTATCACAATTCTTTCTGAGACAAAGTAAAACATTATTACGACAGCAAGAAATTAGGCAACGATATTGAAAAAGTTCCAGTTTTGTGTTCCAGTGTTTGTTTGTTCATATATTAAGTTATTTTCCTCACTTAGCCGAATGCTAGATGCAGTGATGAAGCTACGGGAAGATAAACGCACTCGGGGAAAATAGTCTCCATCAGCACAGCTAATATTCCCGCTTTTGTTTGTTTAGCCGGAGCGGCTCCATCTAGCTGCAGAGTGCAGCGGCTCGACACGATGGACAATTACAGTAATGGCTCTGCGTACAGCGTACAGTCCCAACTGCAGCTAAAGCCTTTCAATTTATACAATCAGTACAGATTCCAGGCCTGTGTGTGTGTGTGTGTGTGTGTGTGTGTACATGTGTGTGTGTGTGTGTGTGTGTGTGTGTAATCTCGAGAGAAGAAAGAGAAAGTAATTAAAAGCAGTATGGCCGGTCGAGGGATCTGAGGGTGTTGGCCTGTGACCAACTTACTGTTAAAACCTCGCAGCAAAGAGACCGGATTACTGCGCTTTACTGTGTGTGTGTATGTTTGTGTGTGTGTGTGTGTGTGTGTGTGCGTTTTTGTGTGTGTGTGTGTGTTTGTGGCGTAAATGTATGTCTATTTACAGTATTTTTCACAGCATAAGGTGCACAGGATTATAAGGTGCATTATGCGACACTAGTAAGGAACAGGGGTGTCACCATGTTTTCCTTTTAATTCAGCAGGTCTCGCCGCTGTGTAGTGGTAAGGGTAACTAAGTTCAGTAAAGCTAAGCTAAGTAAACAAAACTATAATTCTTAAAAAATGTATGGCTGGATGGATAGTTGGTCAGATGTATGGATGGGTGGATGGATCGATTGATTGATGCATGGATAGTTAGCCAGATGGATGGATAAATAGTTCGGATGGATAGATGGATGTATGAATAGTTATTCGGATGAATGGATAGTTGGTCAGATGATTAGATAGATGGATAGTTGGTCGGATGGATAGAGGGACTTATGGGTACATTGGTAAACAGGTAGATGGATGAATGGATTAATAGGCATATAGATTTATGGATGGATAGGTGGATGCATGCACAGGTATACGTTTGAGTAGGTAAACAGAGAAATGAATAGAAATGCTGATGGGTGGATGAATAGTTAGATGAGTGTGGATAAATGGATGGATGCATTGGCAGGTGGATTGAGAAATGGAGAGATGGATGAATAACACACTTATAACCGTTTATTTACAGTTAGCTTAGATTTCCAGATTTCCACTTAGGCTGGGTGCAGCAGCATTAGCATTAGCAGCTAACCACTAGCGCTAGCCATGTTGCGGTTAGCGCCTAATGCTAATGCTGCTCCAGCATTGCCGTCCGGGGTTAGCAGCAGGCCACAGGCTGATAACATTCACCGCTGATCGGTGAAAGAGCTAGCACTTAGTGGTTAATGCTAATAGTGTTCCAGCCAGTATAAGGCGCACTGGATTAAAAGGCGCACTGATGATTTTTTAGGAAAATTAAAGGATGCATCGCTGTGTTTTGACGCGACATAGGAGTGTAAATGCAACTTCAGTCTCACCTTGTCCTATCTTGTCCTTTCTTCATCTCACTATCTCTCCCATTCTTATCATTCGATCTCTCACTTTGCTATCTTTCTTTCTCCCCTTCTCTCTCTCTCTCTCTGTGAAACTTTGTATGCAGCCCTATTTATAGACCAGAATAGTTTAGAATATTAGTACTTTAAACAGATTTTGTAGAATAAAATGATTTTCCAAGTTTTTTCCTAGATGAATACAAATTTTGGACTCTCGGATGATGAGTTAAAGCTTCCAGAGCTTCTGAATGTTCCACAGACTCTGCTGACCTTTCCAAGACTGCTGAGCCATCACTGCCCCCCTGTGCTCTCTCTTCTCTCTCTCTCTCTCTCTCTCTCTCTCTCTCTCTCTCTCTTTAACTCCACAGTCATTTATCTTGTCTCCTGCCCCCCTTTCCCTGTTCTCTCTTCTCCTGTTCAGTAAATCTCTCTCTCCTGCTGAACTTGTCGTCTTTTGTTTTCTGTTTTTAGTCGTTCCTCTTTCATCTCGTTCGCCCTGCTCGGCCTCCGCCCGCACTCGCTCCATCTTTCCCTCTCATCCCCCACCCTCGACTCTCCAGCTCTGACTTCTCCTGACCTTCTCGCTCGTCTGAAGACAGGAACACACACTGGCTCTGCTGCAGTCTGTAGCTCTGCTGATTTTATTAACTCCAGTTATGTAAAGTATATTTGAATAAGAGCTGATTATATAATCCCTGAGTATGAAAGACAAAACAGGCTGAAAGCCACATACACTTTTACTCATCTGACTTTTCTATCCATCCATCCATCCATTGGCCTATCATCCACCCACCCACCCACCCAAAAATCTACTCATCCATCCATCTATCCATCCACCAATCCATCCACCCATAATCCATATATCACCCTATATTCCTATCCTTCCACCTATTTCAACTGTCCATGTGCCTACGCATCCATCTAGCCATCCACCCCGATTTAATTTTCTATTTATCTATCTATCCATTTGCCTAATCATCAATTTATAAAACTTCCTATCCACCCATTATCTATTTATTCGTCCAGAATCCATCCAAGCTATATATGACTTTCCGCCTGCTTATCTGCCTAGCTCTGCATTCATCCATCCGCCTATCCAACAACCTTACTAACAACATATCCATTCAGCCAATCTATTAATCATTATCCATCCATATCCCTAAATCCCATTTATCCATCCATCCATCCATCCATCCATCCATCCACCACCCTATCTATCCATCCATATATTTTCTTATGCAACAATCCACCCAGCCATCCATTCACCTTCCATACCATCCGCCTATGCATCCAGCCATTAATCTATCTATCCATCTATCTACTTATACATCAATCTAGGCATCCACTCTATATACTATTTATCTGTATATTCATTTTATTTCTTATTTTTCTGTCTACTCATCCATCTTAATTCTTATCCATCCATCCATCCATCAAACTTCCTATCCACCTATTCCTTTATCCAACATCCATCCAATCCATCCATCCATCTATCATCCATCCATCCAACAACCTTCGTTACTACATATACATCCATCCAATCTTCTTTTTAAATCTTTCCATCCACCCAATAATTTATCCCTCTGTCTGGAGATTGTAGCTGTTAATGCTTTTCTGTTGAATGTTAATAATTTGTTATAGCAGCAATGTTGTATGTGTGTGTGTGTGTGTGTGTGTGTGTGTGTGTGCTTACAGTAGTGCTGTAACTATTGAGAATGACACAGAATTGGGAAAGCCTTGTCATGTGTAATCATCAAAAGATGAAAGATGATGAGAGAAAAGAGATATAAGTAAAGATGTAACATACCGTGTTGAGCCAAGTCTCAAACCCAGGTCCCTCTGTGGTCAGGAACAAATCTGAGAGAAAAAAAGAGAGAGAGGGAGGAAGAAAGAGATCATTATACACTTACTGAGAGACAGAATACAGAAGACTGCTGTTAGCGTGGAGTGATTTGACTGAACATGGTCAGTGAGAGAGTGGGCTCGAGTGGGTTTCTGAGGCCGCTAGAACAGAACCGGTGGAGATCTGGATCTGTGGGAGAGAGAAGAGATCAGACTGGCACAATTTTCCAATCCTCTGTCGTCTCTTTCTCAGTGAGTTTTCACACATCGCTGCACCCGGCAGCCAGGCACCGCCAGCGCCACTGAGAGACCCCACGGATCAGGAGACTCTGGATGGGGTTCAACTGCACACTGACTGCAAAATTCACTTCTTATTTCCTTAAAGAAACAGCTTCACTCACACAATCTAACATACCCAGGATTTTCTGCAGCTAACGGAGTCAATCAACCAACACACAACAAGTACAGATGCAATTCAGACTTACTGAGCACTACTACTACTGTATATCCATCCATTCATCCATCCACTCACTCAGTAATGCATATATTAATATCCATCATCTACCAACCTATCCATCCATCCATTCATCAATTCATCCAAAAATGTCTATTTATCTATCCATTCATCCCTCCACTCAATCTAACTGCCTATGCATCCATTTATCCCTATGTACATTTATCCATTAATTTATTCATCCATCGCTCCATTCCTCCATCCAACTCCCTCTGCATCCATCCGTTCTTCCATCAATCCACCTACTGATGCCTATATTAATATTCATTATTGACAAACCTATCCATTCCATACACATCTATTCATCCATCTCTCATTCCATCAACCCACCCATCCACCAATGCCTATATTAATACTAAACATTTACAACCCTTTCCATCCATGTATCTAAACATGTCTATGTCTCTATCCTTTCATCTATCTATCTCTCCATTTATCAATCCACCTGCTGTATTCATCCACCCATCATCATTTCTGTTCATCCTTCTGTTTACCTACTTAAACGTATACCTGTGCATGCATCCACCTATCCATCCATAAATATATATATGCCTATTTATCCATTCATTCATCTACCTGTTTACCTGTTTGGCCTTATGTACCCATAAGTCCAACTATCCATCAGACCAACTGTCCATCCATCCATGCCTCCCATCCATCCGACCAATCCATTCATCTGACCAACTATGCACTCATTTGAATAACTATTCATACATCCATCTATTCATCTGAACTATTCATTTATCCATCCATCTGGCTAACTATCCATGCATCAATCGATCCATCCACCCATCCATACATCTGACCAACTATCCATCCAACCATCCATCTGACCAACTATCCATCCATTCAGCCATCCATCTGGCCAACTATCCATCCATTGAGTCATCTATCTGACCAACTACCCATCCATCTCACAAACTATCTATCCATTTATCCATCTATCCATCCATCTGACCAACTTTTAATAGAGCCATCTGACCAACTATCCATCCATCAATCCATGCATCCACATATCTGGCCAACAATCCATCTATCCGTCTATCTGACTAACTATTTATCCAGCCATCCATTTGACCAACCATTCATCCAACCATCCATCCAGCCATCCATCTGACCAACTATCCATCCACCCATCTATTTGACTAACTATCCACGCATCCAGCCATCCATCTGACCAACTATCCATCCATTGAGCCATCTATCTGACCAATTACCCATCCATCTCACCAACTATATATCCATTTATCCATCTAGCCAACTATCTGTCCAACTACCCATCCATCGGACCATCCATTCATTCATTCATCCATCCATCCAACCATTCAGCCATCCATCTGACCAACTATCCATCCATTGAGCCATCTATCTGACCAACTACCCATCCATCTCACCAACTATATATCCATATATCCATCTATCCATCCATCTGACCAACTATCCATCCATCCATCCATCCATACATCCACCCATCTGGCGAACAATCCATCTATCCGTCTATCTGACTAACTATTTATCCAGCCATCCATTTGACCAACCATTCATCCAACCATCCATCCAGCTATCCATCTGACCAGCTATCCATCCGCCCATCCATCTGATTGACCCACCACTCAAGCATAGCTGGGAGGCAAATATTCATTCCATGTGAAACCACTGCTTTTAATATGTGACACTGCAGAAACAGATTTCATTAGACCCACAAACCACACTAACCACAGCTCATAAACGGAATGTGTATCTTCAAAGAGGTGGAGACAGAGTGAAGGGCACAGCCCACCTTTACAGATCTGTCTCCATCTATCATCTATATCTCCGTACTGAAACAAGGGCTCCTCAAGGGTTCAATACGTCAATGTTCTTCAGCACATCATCATAACAGCTGAAAGAGCATGCGTTGCTGCGTTATCGACAGGTCTTTCAAAAGCTCTCAGGCTCTGAACGGCAGCATGTATTGAGTGTGATTATCCTGATGGGAGTGGACGGCAGCGCTGAGGTATTATCCTGATGAGGGCAGCTGAACACCAAGCGTGCTCTCCCATCGATACCCTAGCCTTTGTACCAGTCAGGCTTCACTGTGGGCCTGGATAACGGTCATTACCGAAGCCACATTCAGCTTAAACAGGATGGGGTTGGACACTGTTTAGACAAGAGGGTGGGAGTTTAACACTGGCTACTACTCAGCTATTCACATTCATACAGAAAGCAAACCTTTTTCTTATGCGTGCCACCCTGTAGCAACATCTTGGCAACTGCCTGAATGTAAAAAACAGTTAAACCTCAACAAAATGTCCTTCCTTTCTTTTCGATACAGTTTTGGACTATACTTTCGACTTTTTAATACTGGTAAGATCTTCCCTGGATCAGAGAGGCTGGATCCAAAGCAGACAGGCAGGAACATGAAGCTCATTTTATGGAAATTTTCAGCATGGATATGTTTTTGTACTATCAGGAAGAAAGAAAGGATATAATATAAAAACGAAAGAGAGAGAAAAAGAGAGAGAGAGCGAGAGAAGAGCACTGAAGCATCACTATTTCACAAGACAAGACACAGCTTGCAGAATACACCTCATCTGCCTTTGTAACTTCCTTCCCTCTCTCTCTCTCGAGTCTCTGGTGTGCAACTCGGTATCGAATCTCTGAGTTTGAATTAAAGTCCACTCACAAGTTGTCTGAGGTTCAAGTATGACTCAACTCTCTAGCATTTTGGAGAGTATGGATCGAGCAACAAGTCTATAGAGTACAAGTCCGAGCCGAATCAAGAGGAGTCTGAGGTCTAGGTCCAGTTACAAGTGTCTGAGGTTCAAGTTCGAGTCAAGTCGTTGGGTGTGATTCCAGATCGAGCAACATGTCTTTAGAGTGCAAGTCTGAATTTTGAAGTTTTAAGTTAAGCTTAGGGTCTTTGGGGTGCAAGTTGGAGTCATGTCACAAGTTTTTAAGATTTGAGCCAAGTTGAGTTTTCAAGTTTTAAGTAAAGTCAACAGTCTTTGCGCTTCAGGTATGGTTGCAAGTGTCTGAGGTTCAAGTTCGAGTCAAGTCTCAAGTCTTTGGGTGGGATTCCAGATCGAGCAACATGTCTACCGAGTGCAAGTCTGAATTTTGAAGTTTTAAGTAAAGTCAACAGTCTCTGTTCTTTAGGTCCAGTTGCAAGTTGTCTGAGGTTCAAGTACAACTCAACTCTCTAGTCCTTCCGTGAGTCTGGGTCGAGTTTGAGTCAAGTCACAAGTCATTGGGTGTAATTCCAGATCAAGCAACATGCCTTTAGAGTGCAAGTTTTTTTTGAGATTTGAGCTCAGAGTCTGAAGACTGAGGTGCAAGACTGAGTTATGTCACATGGTTTAAGTCCAAGTTGAGTTTTGAAGTTTTAGTTAAAGTAAATAGTCTTTGCACTTTAGGTTCAGTTGCAAGTGTCTGAGGTTTAAGTACGAGTCAAGTCTTGAATCTTTGGGTGCAAGTCTGGATCAAGAGGTTGGGTCCAGTTGCAAGTGTCTAAGGTTAAAGTACGTCTCCAATCTTTGGTTGAGTCTGGATCGAGCAACAAGCCTCTGGAGTGCAAATCTGAACCAAGTCAAGAGTTTGAGGTCTAGGTCCAGTTACAAGTGTCTGAGGTCCAAGCACAAGATTCAAGTCACAACCCCAAACTTTTGTGATTGAGTTTTAAAGTTCTAAATCAAGTCGTTCAGGTTCAGTTGCAAGTGTCAGATTCACGTATAAGTCAAGTCTCAAGTCTTTTCATTGTACTGTTCATTGCAGTCTTACAATATAACAAAAATAAAAAAGTTAAATCAACTTCCTCTTTAGTTGTAATAACTTGATGTTCTAAGTTATGTTAACTTAAGTTTTCTTAACCCATTACTTAACATTTTTAAGGCAACCGGTTTCTTATCCAACTTATCCAAGTTTACAGTGTACAAACCAATCAGTGTCAAGTAGAGGGAGACTTTGTCCAAGTTGGTGGCGATAAAAGTACGTTCTGAAGTTCTTTAGTGCATTTAGTCACTAAACTGCAGTGTAAAACTGGATAAAAATAACCGGACTAAACTTACCACATACATACCATCAACGTTGGTTTGAATTTTAAGCCAATGAGAATGTGAGTTCCCACCAGTTTATTAAAGCTGTTGGTACTGCTGTGTGTGTGGTGAAAGCGCAGTAATGAATAAAGTCTGATAAGTGCGTCTCTGTGCTGAAGCTGTTTAAAGATGTCTGAGTTCTCCAGCCGTTTAAAACATTCAAAACATCCCTAATAACCACTTTAAAACTCCGCACGTTAATATTCCGACACTGAAGTCTCCCACTAGACCGGAACGCCGGAGCGCTGGTCTGTTTCATCATCGCACCGCCGCTGTCTGTCAGGAGAGCCAGGAACTAAATGTGAAATAAATAGCAGCAGTGAGGATGATCTGATGAGATGCTTCAGCGTTCACCTCCAGAACCTGCATATAAACCTGGAGGACCGGGCAGGAGATGTGGAATCTGCTCAGCCACAGAGAAGAGCTGGTTTTATACTGGAGAATTCACAGTGAATAATAATAATTCATAATAGATTCTAAACTACTCAAAGTGCACCCTAAACTGTCATTGTAGACAGTGAATAATTCACAGGAAATACTGAAAATTCAAAGTATATACCAAATAATTCATACTATATAGCTCTCGAAAAAAACATCAGTTTCTGAATCAGTTTCTCTGATTTAGCTATTTATAGGTTTATGTTAAACCTGTTGTTTATGATAAACATTGTTGTTTTATTCTATAAACTACGGACAACATTCCTCCCAAATTCCAAAAAAAAAAAAAATAGTCATTTAGAGCATTTATTTGCAGAAAATGAGAAATGGCTGAGATAAAAAATATAAAAAAAAAAGACACAGGGCTTTCAGACCTCAAATAATGCAAAAAAAAAATAAAATTAAAAAAAAAAAATTAAAAAAAAAAAAATAAATAATAATAATAATAATAATATTTGGTGGAATAACCCTGGTTTTTAATCCCAGTTTTCATGCATCTTGGCATGTTCTCCTCCACCAGTCTTACACACTGCTTTTGGATAACTTTATGCTGCTTTACTCCTAGTGCAAAAATGTAAGCAGTTCAGTTTAGTTTAATGGCTTGAGATCATCCATCTTCCTCTTGATTATATTCCAGAGGTTTTCATTTTGGTAAAATCAAAGAAACTCATCATTTTTAAGTGTTTTTTTTTTTTCACTAAACAAACAACAAAATCCTAAACCTAAACTTGGACTCTGAACATGGAATTGCAGTTAAGTATAGACAAATTATAAGACTCAATAGTTCATAGTGAATATTGTTATATCTATAGTGAACACTGAACAACTCTCAGCAGATCCTAACCCATTCACACTGGATACTAAACAACAGTTAAATGTACAACTGTGAGTCCTGCTGACTGTTTGCCAAGTCTGACCTCCACAACCAGCAGATTCCAGCGGCCTTTCTGTGGCACACCTCCAATCCACTGGGCTAATCAGGAGTGTCAGAGAACATAACGCGGAGTGACAGAGAGGGATGAGCGCCGGGAGAAGAAGCCGATGATGTCTCAGACTCCGCAAATTAATCTGATTAAATAGGCTGCGGGTACATATTAATATACGCCTTGATTAGTGCTCTGATTAATTTCACGCTCTCGTTTCCGCTGCACCTTGTGCCGCCCCACTCGCCGGAGCCTGATTTCACTTCCCAGAATGCAGCACCTCTCTCTTACATGTCGTTCTTTCCTTTTTTTATCTCTCTCTCTCTCCTTCACATCTCTTTCTTTCTCTCTCTCTCTGGTTGAGTTGTTTGTTTTTGGCTCGGCCCGGAACCTCCATTACAGCATGAATATTTGAGAGAGACTCCAGGATTAAAATATTAACGAGCACTTTTAGATTATGGTTCAGTAGGGGGGAGAAGAAAAGGCAGGAGAAAGGGCAGCACACACACACACACACACACACACACACACACACACACAGCATTCAGACACTTCAGTGTTTCAGCATCTCAGCACTAATTACAGACTACAGTTACAGCCCATAATTAGGGCAGGAGACAGGACGCGGGGCGGTGGAGTCAGTCACAGAAACAAATAACTGAAAACCTCTCCATAATCAAGACACAGACCGCCACTGACTCCGCCCACAAATATCTTATCGCTACACAAAATGGGCTGATTACAAAACCCTAAAACTGTTACATCACAGTCTTGCATCATAAATATTTATTAACATACACATAGACTATATAGACTAGCCCAAGCAACACTAATATGGACCTGTAGAGCTAGAACATCAGAAGTTTGTAGGTGATTTTCTATATATATATATATATATATATATTAAAAAATACAGAGCTCTGGAAGAAAAAAAAAAAAAAAGAAACCATCAGTTTCTGAATCAGTTTCTCTGTTTTAACTATTTATAGGTAAATGTTTGAGTAAAATGAACATAGTTGTTTTATTCTATAAACTATGGAACAAGATTTCTTTCAAATTCCCCCCAAAAATGTGATTTAGAGTAGGGGTGGGCCATATGGCTCTAAAATTATATCACAATATAATTTTAACGATATACTTGCCGATATAGGAAAACAGAAAAAAATAATTAATTAATTTCAGGAATATAGTATAATAGTATAACAGCATAATCATAATGTGGCAAAATAAATAATATAGCATAAAATAATATAATGCAGCTAAAAATATTGCAGAATATTCAGTGCATGCATATAAACTACAAACTAAAACAACTATACAATAAATACACCTAAAGCTTCACAGTAAATAATATACTACGACAGAACATCTCTATTATCACGATATGGATTTTTTAATATCACAATATTTCTGTATCACGATATATTGTATTCAATATAATAATGCCCACCCCTAATTTAGAGCATTTATTTACAGAAAATTAAAAATGGCTGAAATAATAAAAAAAAGAAAACAAGTTTATATTCATAAAGTTTTAAGAGTTTAGAAATCAATATTTGGTGGAATAACCCTGGTTTTAATTCAGTTTTCTTGGCATCATGTTCTCCTCCACCAGTCTTACACACTGCTTTTGGATAACTTTATGCCTTTACTCCTGGTGCAAAAATTCAGTAAGTTCAGTTTAAATAATGAATATTTCACAATCAATACTGATTAATCTACAGTGGATTCTGAACTAATCATTGTAGATATAAAACAATTCATGGACACTTAACACTGAACAAAGTAAATACAAAATAATTAACAGTGATCCAGAACAATTCAGCGTGGATACTGGACAGCACACAGACACTACACAACTCATAGTGGATGCTGACCCATTCAATGTGATAACCGAGGAAGTCATATTAGACACTTAATGGATAACAGAGAATACTAAATTCAAATTCAAAACAGATATTTAACAATTCGTCAGCACTTCAGATTAGCCCCGCCCACTTACACTAAGGCTATAGGGGGGCTTTTTCTGAGGGCACATTCCTATTTTTCCTTTTCTTTCATTGTCACACCCCCTTCTCTCCTTTTTTACCACTTTTTTTACTTTTACATGTCTTTTTCCCTTTTTCTCTTTTCTTATTTCTCATCTCTTATGTTTTTTTTCTTTATCTGCTTTTTCCCTCTCTCTCTCATGTCTCTCATTTCTCCTTTTTCATCTCATCTCTTACCATTTTTCGATAAACATCTTTCCCCTTCTCTCTCTTTACCCCATCCACCACTTTTCATCTCTTTTTTTCTTTTTACACTATTTACCTCCCTGTTTGTCACATTCTCTCCCTCTTTCTCTAATATTCTCTACCTCTCTTTTTACACTCTTTCTCCCTCTTTCTCTAATATTCTCTACCTCTCTTTTTACACTCTTTCTCCCTCTTTCTCTAATATTCTCTACCTCTCTTTTTACACTTTCTCCCTCTTTCTCTAATAATCTTTAACTCTCTTTTTAATCTCTCCTTCACTGTTTCTCATATTCTCTCCCTCTTTCACTAATTTTCTCTACCTCTCCTTTTATACTCTGTCTCCCTCTTTCTCTAATATTCTCTACCTCTCCTTTTACACTCTTTCTCCCTCTTTCTCTAATATTCTCTACCTCTCCTTTTACACTCTTTCTCCCTCTTTCTCTAATATTCTCTACCTCTCCTTTTACACTCTTTCTCTAATATTCTCTACCTCTCCTTTTACACTCTTTCTCTAATATTCTCTACCTCTCTTTTTACACTCTTTCTCTAATATTCTCTACCTCTCTTTTTACACTCTTTCTCTAATATTCTCTACCTCTCTTTTTACACTTTCTCTAATATTCTCTACCTCTCCTTTTACACTCTTTCTCCCTCTTTCTTTACCTCTCTTTTTATACTCTTTCTCCCTCTTTCTCTAATATTCTCTACCTCTCTTTTTATACTCTTTCTCCCTCTTTCTCTAATATTCTCTACCTCTCTTTTTACACTCTTTCTCTCTCTTTCTCTAATATTCTCTACCTCTCTTTTTACACTCTCTCCCTCTATCTCTAATATTCTCTACCTCTCCTTTTACACTCTTTCTCCCTCTTTCTCTAATATTCTCTACCTCTCTTTTTACACTCTCTCCCTCTATCTCTAATATTCTCTACCTCTCCTTTTACACTCTCTCCATCTTTCTCTTATAATCTCTACATCTTTGTACACTCTTTCTCCCTCTTTCTCTAATATTCTCTACCTTTCTTTTTACACTTTCTCTCCCTCCCCTTTTCTCACATTCTCTCCTTCTTTCTCTAATATTCTTTACTTTTTTTACTCTCTCCCTCTTTCTCTAATATTCTCTACCTCTATTTTTACACTCTTTCTCCCTTTTTCTCATATCATCTTTAAACTCTCTTTTTTGTCTTTCTCCTTCGCTGTTTCTCATATTCTCTCCCTCTTTCACTAATATTCTCTACCTCTCTTTTTGCACTCTTTCTCCCTCTTTCTCTAATACTCTCTTTCTTTTTACTCTCTCTCCTTCGCTGATTCTCATTTTCTCTCTCTCTTTCTCTAATAATATTTAACTCTCTTTTTATTATCTCTCCACTGTTTCTCATATTCTCTCCCTCTTTCTCTAATATTCTCCAACTCTCTTTTTACACTCTCTCCTTATATGCTCTCCTTCTTTCTTTATTATTCTCTACCACTCTTTTTACAATCTATCTCCTTTCCTGTTTTTCTCCCCCTCATATCCACACTTCCTCTCATATTTTCTCTCTTTTATATTCACTTTTTTGCATAATTTCTCTTATACATTCTCTCTTTAATATCCTCTCTCATATTCTCTCCTTATTTTTCTAATATTCTCTCTCCCTCTCATATTGTATCTCTCTTATATTGTATCCCTCTCTCTCAGTAAATGTATATACTGTAATTATTTACGCTGTTGTGTAATCAATTCCGTAATTACATCATTACATTTAAACAGCTCATCAAAACTACAGTAAACATGCTAGCATTCCAATCTAGCGTCTCTGGTTCCTGCAGTTTTTCTTCATCTCCTCTTCTCTTCCTCTTCCTCAGTGAGTTTACAGCTCACAGAAACAAACATTGCTCTGGTACTTTATTATGTTTCTCACGTTTCTGCTGATTTTCTCCTCCACCTCTTTATCTCCACCCTGCTCCCTCGGAGATCGCTCCATTACTGGTCAGGGGGCCGGCGTTACGGGTGGAGATAAGAGGCAGCGGTGGTTAAAAGCACAGCAGAGAGCACAGCGGTTCTAACAGACT